>NW_020174703.1:3702115-3775404 GCF_003031525.2 Neophocaena asiaeorientalis asiaeorientalis
AGAGAGAGAGAGAGAGAGAGAGAGAGAGAGAGGGAGGAAGGGAGGGAGGGAGGGAGAGAGGCAGGGGATAGGGGTGTGGGAGAGAGACTACAAGCCCAGCCTGGCAACACGAACACACTGCCACACCCACAGCTATGCTTCTATCTTCCCCAACCATGGGAGCCTTTATTTGGGCAACTCCCAGCATTCTGTGGAGTCAGGGTCATGACAGGCCAGGAGGAAGCCCAGACGAGTGAGTCAATGGCACAGGTAGGACGCTGAAGGAATAGGAAGTCAGCCGGAAACCCCGGGGCCGGGTAAGTAGGAGAGAAGCAGCTAACTCCCTCACGTCTCCTGAACGCGCCGCTGTGGCCACAGCCCGGAGCTGTCGGGGACGCGAGGCTGCAGGTGAGTGCTCACCTGCTCTGGTAGGTGCTGATGGTCACGTGCGTGGAGTGGGCCAGCCCTGAAGGAGTGTCCGCCTGATGAACGGTTCCTCTGGGAAAGTACAGCAAGTCTCCCGGCTAAAGGAAAAAAAAAGGGGGGGAAGGAGTTAGTAGGGAGGATATCTTCTCGTTCTTCTAGAAAGGCTGTGAGTTTCAGTTCTGCATTCTATAAACCTCTATGTGGTGATTCGAGCAGTGGTCTGCATGCCATTCTCTGTGGTATCCACCCGTCTAGCTCTGCTGTGTCTGTGAACCTGTCACCATGAACCCCAATCCTGGAGAGGCTTCCAGAGCCTGAAGTCACTTTCTTTATTCATAAGCTGAGACCAGATACACCTGAAGCCACCCTGGGATCAAGGTGACAGCCTGTGCCTGGGAAGCCTGCTCCTGCCCTCCACACCCGTCAAAGGGGGCAGTGAGGATAGGAGCTTTAGAGCCATACACAGGCTACACTCACTGGCTGTTAGCCCCAGCAAATTACTTCACCTCCCGAGGCCTCAGTTCCTTTATGTGTAAAATGGAAGCAATTGCCCCAAATCTCACAGAGTTATTTTGAGGATTAAAGGAAAAAAGTTCTTGGGCTGCCTTCCCTGGCGGTCCAGTGGTTAAGACTCTGCACTTCCAATGCAGGGGCCGTGGGTTTGATCCCTGGTCGGGGAATTAAGATCCCACATGAGAATGTGAATTGGTTCAGCCACTATGGAGAACAGTATGGAGGCTCCTTAAAAAACTACAAATAGAATTACCATATGACCCAGCAATCCCACTACTGGGCATATACCCTGAGAAAACCAAAATTCAAAAAGAGTCATGTACCAAAATGTTCATTGCAGCTCTATTTACAATAGCCCAGAGATGGAAACAACCTAAGTGCCCATCATCGGATGAATGGATAAAGAAGATGTGGCACATACATACAATGGAATGTTACTCGGCCTTAAAAAGAAACGAAACAGATATTTGTAATGAGATGGATAGACCTAGAGTCTGTCATACAGAGTGAAGTAAGTCAGAAAGAAAAAGACAAATACCCTATGCTAACACATATATATGGAATTTAAGGGGGAAAAATGTCATGAAGAACCTAGGGGTAAGACAGGAATAAAGACGCAGACCTACTGGAGAATGGACTTGAGGATATGGGGAGGGGGAAGGGTGAGCTTTGACAGGACGAGAGAGAGTCATGGATATATACACACTAACAAACGTAGTAAGGTAGATAGCTAGGGGGAAGCAGCTGCATGGCACAGGGATATTAGCTCGGTGCTTTGTGACCACCTGGAGGGGTGGGATAGGGAGAGTGGGAGGGAGGGAGACGCAAGAGGGAAGAGATATGGGAACATATGTATATGTATAACTGATTCACTTTGTTATACAGCAGAAACTAACACACCACTGTGAAGCAATTATACCCCAATAAAGATGTTAAAAAAAAAAAAAAAATCCCACATGACGCACGCGCGGCATGGCCAAAAACAGCTCTTGGAGCAATGCTGGGCAAGTGGCTGTGGCTGTATCATAATTCTTATTGTACCTGCCAGTCCCTGAGAGTCTGTGAGCTCTTCCAAGCAGGGTCCATATCCATCTTGTATCCCCAGGGCCTAAACCACCTAAGCATCCAGCACACACCAGAGGCTCAAAAGATGTCTGGAAGAATGGATGAAAAACCCTGTGACCCTTCATTTGAACCTAAACACTATATGTAACTAAAGATCAGTCACTTCTCGGGCAGGCGAGCCTCCTCCACCCTGTCCTATTTCTTTCCCAAGCCACGGAACAGAAATATTTTCCCCAAATCACTACTGCCCTGGAGCTTCCTCCTCCCTAATCCCAACCAGAAAAAGAACATTCTGTGTATAGCAGTTGCCTGAGCAGAGGAGAGGGAATCTTGGGAGTCGCTTATCTGCTCTCTGCAGGCCTGCGAAGCCTTCTGTCTCACTGGTTAAGAGCATGGGCCCTGGAGAAAGAGCTCAAGAAATATCAGATTAAAAAAACTTCTTTTTTTAATGTTAAGTACATACATAAGTAATTATATATGTACTCATAAGAGCTATCTTGCCCTGGACAACACCAATCTGACAGGGAAACTAGTACGTCAAGTAAACAAATGCATTACTCATAATTACAGGTATCATTTGTGAGAGTCTGTGGGCCAGCCCTGTGACTGAGGCCCTCACGTACATATTTCATCCATCCATTCATCTATCCATCCCACAAACACCTGATTAACCCTTCCCTGCCCACCACCCACGCCAGGGATCTGTGCTAGGCACCGGGGGAGAGAGCACTGAACAAAACAAAGACCTGCCCTGATGAAGCACATTCCAGAAGAGAAAAACATTTGAGAAGGGAGAAGGTACACTAGACAATGAAGACATTCTAGTGGGGCAAGAAGGATAAAATAAAGCAGCAAATAAGTAATGTCAAGTGATGGCGAATGCAAAGAAGACAAAAAAAGCAGGAGGAGGAGGAGGGGAATGATGTTGATGGAAGTGGGGGGTGGCGGGGGGTGTCTGGGATTAGAGGTGCTATTTGACCCAGGATGGTCCATTAAACCTCACTCTGCTAAGGTGACATTTCAGTAGAGACTTCAGGAAACGAGCAAGCCAGCCATGCGACGACCCGGGGAGAAAGGATTCCAGGCGGAGGGAAGAGCAAGTGCAAAGGTCCTGAGGTCGGAACGTGCCTGGCAGGTTGAGGGGCATCGGTTAGGCCAGTGTGTCAGGAAGGTAGTGAGTGAAGGTGGGAGTGATGGGAGGGGAGGTGAGCAGGCAGCAGAGGGGCCAGGTTACAGGGCCTTCTAGACCATTTTAAGGACTTCGGCTTTTTTATAATGATAAGACAATTAGCCATTTGACATACCACTGTCCTGTTTCTGTTTATTCTGAAAGAACTAGAAAAGCTAATTTTTTTAACCAAGGAAAAAAATATTTCTGGCTTCAATCCAAAGGCTACATAAACCAGCAGCATAAAGCCTTGAGAAAAGGAGAATTGGGTATAAATGAGTTCCATTTTCATTGCCTTTAATTATTCCATTGATATTAATGCCTTTGAAAATATACACAATGGTAATGAATATGGTGGTACACTAGGATGTTGAAAAAAATTTTAAAGAAATTTTATTATAATTTTCCATTAATTAGATCATTAAAACTTACTGTGCTATCAATTTTCCATTTAAGTAATAAAGCATTGATTATTTTTTAAAAAAGGACTTTGGCTTTTATTCTGGGTTTAACAGAAAGACAGTAGAGGTCTGGGCAAAGGGTTCACGGGATCACAAAAGGATCATCATGGTTGTTATGTCAGAAAAGTCTGCAAAGGGGACACTAGGTAGGAGGCTTTTGTATAAATCTATGTCCAAGGATTTTGCCCCAAACAAGTAGAAGAAGGGTGACACATTTGCAGGGAGAAGGAGGTTGGGGACAGGGTAGGACATGAGATTTTGGTTTGAGGAATATTAAATTTGCAGTATCTTTCACATTTCCAGGGAAGACATTAAGTGGGCAGCTGGATTATGAGTCTAGAGTTTAGAGATGTGGGCTAGAGATCTAAAACAGCATTTAAAATACATCAGTGTAGAGGGTATTTGAAACCTTGGGAGGGGATGCTGATTGATCAAAGAAGTCCAGGAAATGAGCCCTGTACCCCAAATTAGAGAAGTAGGAAGACTGAGGACAAAACAGCAAAGGAGAATGAACAGGACAGTCAGGAAGGTGGAGAGAACCAAGAGAAGGTTGCATCCCGGAAGCCAGTGGACAGGGTGGAAGTGACCCACTGTGTCAAATGCTGACGACAGGCAGAACTAAGAGGGGACTAGGTTGTCAAGTACAACCGCTGTACTTGACAATGTGGAGGTACCCTTGAGAATATTTCTAGAGGAACAATGGGGAAGAAACCCTGCTAGAAAGGGTGCCCAACAGTGGGAGAGTCGAGGAAATGAAGACAGGCCATTATGGCAGGGTCTCCAAAAATGTCTACATCCTAATACCTGGCATCTGTGAATACTTAGGTTACACGGACAAGGGGAATTAAGGCTGTTGACAGGGGGATTATTCTGGATTATCCAGGCAGGCCCAATGTAATCAAAAGGATCCTTAAAAGTGGAAGAAGGTAGGGCTTCCCTGGTGGTGCAGTGGTTGAGAGTCCGCCTGCCGATGCAGGGTACACGGGTTTGTGCCCCGGTCCGGGAAGATCCCACATGCCGCGGAGCGGCTGGGCCCGTGAGCCATGGCCACTGAGCCTGTGCGTCCGGAGCCTGTGCTCCGCAACGGGAGAGTCCGCAGCAGTGAGAGGCCCGCGTACTGCCAAAAAAAAAAAAGGGGAAAAGGGTATTGGAAGAGAGAACCAGAGAGAGGGCAGCATGAGAAAGACCAAGCTCCATGTTGCTGGCTTTGATGTCGGAGGGAGGGGCCATGAGCCAAGGGATGTGAGCAGCCTCCAGAAGCTGGAAAAGGCAAGGACACAAATTTTCCCCTAGAGCCTCCGGAATGAACACAGTCCTGCTGACACCTTGATTTCAGCCAAGTGAAACCCCTTTTGGACCTCTGAACTGCAGAACTACAAGACAATAAATTTGTGTTGTTTCAAGCCACAGAGTTTGTACTAATTTGACAGGCAGCAATACATTGACATATAGCCATCACTTCCATGGAATTTCACTGTAAAGGCAGCATCAAAGTAATATTTTTAAATCTTTACAACCTACAAGATAAACATTATGATCTCCATTTTAATAAAGAAGAAACTGAGACAGAGATCAACAACTTGCCCAAGGACATGCAGCTCGTAAGTGACAGCAGCTGAATTCAAACCCAGGTTTGTCAGATCCCCAAGCCACAGAGATGTCTTTCCATTATAGGGGTGATCTTCACCCCAAGACCTCAGGTTTGGCAGACGTACAAGTCAGGCTGCCACTTGGGTAGAAAGGAAGAAGGGTGAGGAGGGCTCCAGACCGCTCATCGTAGCCCCCAAGTCCACCCCCACCCAGAGCGACTCAGATCTTCGATTTCATACACTGGGCATTTATGCAAGATTTCACTTGAAGAATTCCACTGATTAAAAACTCAATAGACATACAACTTGAAAATCCCCACAGGACACAACGCTGTCTTTCTCCTTCCAGGAGACTCAGGGCTTCTCGTAGTGAGCTGGGACCAGGATGGGTATGAGCAGCGTGCAATGCCCCGTCTCCTGCAAGTCCCATGCCCTCTATGACCACCATGAAGCCCGACCTACTCGGGCAGGGCAAGTAGCCAGATGTCAGTCTGGGTAACTCAGCCCTGGCCTCAGAGACCATGGACAGCTTAGTCTTTGGCTTAAAAATAATCAGCCAAGAGCAGGGTTGGCAAACTCTCTCTGTAAAGGGCCAGACAGTAAATATCTGTGGTTTATGAGCCACATGGTCCCTGTGGCAACTAGCTGACTCTGCCCTAGACAGTACATGAGGAATGAGTGTGGCTGTGTTTCCATAAACTTTATATACGAAAATGGGCAACAGGCCAGATTTCTGGCCTATGGGCCATAGTTTGCTGATTGCTGACCAAGAGCATAAAAAAAAAAAATGAAGAACGGTACCTTTATTGTTGTATTTATTCAAGTCCCCTATAACACAGGCACCCATCCTAAAAAGGGAGATTGTTTCTCCCAGTTATGGCAGGCAGGCAAAGATCTTAAAATCAAGAAAGAGCTATGAGGCCCTGAGTAGGAATTAGATACTAAGTATAACATCAAGACACAAGAAATACAAAAGCGATAACCATATGCAAGTTTGGTTAGAATCTTCGGTATGGTTTAAATTACCTATTTTCTTATTACCACTGAAGGAAATTAAATTTTAAGTTTTGTAGGAAAAGGTATAAAATTGAATTATGCAGCTATTCTTATCCAAGATTTTTTCCTCAACAACCCCACCTGCTGGGGATTGGCTATGATCCCATCCAGCTAACTGCTCAAAGACACACTTTCTCAGCAGCAAGATGCCAGCGACCCAGCACGTGCTCGAGCCACCTGGCTTCCTGGGGAAAGCCTCCGCAAGGGCTTTCGTGATGACTATTCTTCTGGGTACTATATGCAGGGGGAAGGGAGCGCAGAGAGCTACTGCACAGTCAGGAGGAAAAGGGGTCAGACTGGAATTTTACCAACAAAAAAAACTACTGGGTCCCTGGCCGTGCTCTGCTCAAGCAGCCTACGACCCAGCGGTGACCACTGGCCATGCCTTCCACTTTTGCTCTAGAGAAGTCAGTGGTTACTGAATTCATAATTCATTCCTGTTGCACTTGGATTATATTTGGAGACAGGTGATTTGGAAAATGAACTTAACATTTCCTCAGCTCACTTCCACAGCTAAAAACTACCAAATGTCCTTTAAGAAGCGCCCCCCACCCCCACCCCATGCTGGCTAGCTGGAATGAGAGCCACTTGCCCCCAGCCTCTTGGGTACGTTTGCCGGGGACCATTACACAAACCTCAAACCAAACCTGTCTCAGGAAAGGCACCCACAAAAGCAGGCCCGTACCTTCAATGTGAACTCGTGTGCTGGCCTCCCAATCCTGTCCTCAGCCTCCAAGCTGTACTCCCGCGCTAGGGGCACCGTCGGGTGGTACAGGCGCCAGTGTTTCTCTCCCTCCAGCTGCAGGATGAAAACCTACAGGAAGCACAGGACCCCGGAGTGTCAGAGAGCCTCCAGACAACTCATGAGGCTAGAGTGTTAGCCCTCTCAGGGCTTAGATGAATCACAAATTTCAGATAAAAAAATAAAAATAAAAGATCACAGATACATTTCACTATACACTTAAAGTTGCCACTACTGGTATTCACTTTTAAAAACAGGTAATCGTGAAGTCTGACACTGGAGGGCTAGTCATTCTTTTCACTTTCATGAAAGCCTCGCTGAGTTCTTTATATCCCAATATCTATCCCACTATCTCATTCTTTTAAATCTTCCATCAGGCAGCTGAAAGCCCATAATCTCTGATGGAAAAGCCAAGCTTCAGATATTACTGAGTGTCTAAAATCCTGAATACAATCCTTGGCACATAGGAAAATGTCAAGTTCTTTTATTCTTCATTCAACCAAAGATATTTTAAAGTTCCGTTAGAAATATATATTTCTAAATTTATTTATTTTATTTATTTATTTTTGGCTGTGTTGGGTCTTCACTGCTGCACGCGAGCTTTCTCTAGTTGCAGCAAGCTGGGGCCACTCTTCGTTGTGGTGCGCAGGCTTATTGTGGTGGCTTCTCTTGTTGCGGAGCGCAGGCACTAGGTGTGTGGGGTTCAGTAGTTGCGGCACGTGGGCTCAGTAGTTGTGGCTCGCAGGCTTAGCTGCTCCGTGGCACGCGGGATCTTCCCAGACCAGGGCTCAAACCCTTGTCCCCTACATTGGCAGGTGGATTCTTAACCACTGTGCCACCAGGGAAGCCCTATTAGAAATATTTTTAAAAAAATTTTTTTTGGAAACTGTATTGATATCAAATTGCTCTCAAAGGAGGGGGGAAAAAAGAGGTTTTTTACTAATAATTCTGTGTTCACACACTGTCTTGGTACAAAAATAAAACTATGAAATACCTAAGCCAAAGAGTTAACTCTTTTTGGCAGCCACATGAGAATGAAATCAACACTTGTCAAGGCGCCAGTGCTTAAGTGAAACCATGACCTTCATTCAAGCTGCCCCAAGATCTTCACAAATGGAAAAAATATATACTTTTGGTAGCTACAGAAAAAGGACAAAAGAAAGCAGATGTAAGAATTACTTAAGACCTCACCTTATTAAAGACCATACATTACAAAATTAAAGAAAAAGCCAATCACACTTTTCTGTAGAAAATTCAAAAAACACCTATTTCGGAGGAATGTGTGGCTCTCTATATTAGTAAATAAACAATCTCCCCTTTCTGAAGGAGCAGGAAACCAGTTTGATGGGATTAATTTTGGCCCAACATCCCAGTGACTGAGGTCAAGCTCTGCAGAGCCTGCACAGGAAGACTTGGCAGAGACCCAGCCCGAGAGCTGAACTGAACCCTGACAACCCACTAACCCGGGCTGGCAGCACCTCGTCCTCCCGGAGCCGAGCAGTTTCCTCCCCCCTCACCTCTACGTCATCATAATGGGGCGGCAGGCCCTGAGAATCCGCAGGGGTTATGTACACATTCGAGCCAACCAACGAGCCAAAGTAGCACTCCAGCTTCTCCTGGATCCTCCAAAGCTCATCCTTTAAAAAAAAAAAAAAAAAAAAAAAAAAAAGGTGGAGGGGAAAGAGGTAAAAAATACATTAGAAACAAGGAATATGTTCTTATGTGCTCAGCAAGTCTTTATCGCACAGCTATTATGTTCCAGACACCTGGAATTCAACGGTGCCCAAGCCAGCACCTCTGTCCTCAGGACCCTTCCGTCCTCATGCAGAACAGCACAGAGAAGAGGCAGCAGCAGACGAGACTGGAGAGGCAGGCAACAGGGAGTCATAGGATCTTAAGCAGGACAAGGACAGGATCCAACGCACACTTATAAAAGCTCACTCAGGCTGCAGTGTGGGGAATTGATTGTAGAAAAGCAAGAGAGAGGCGTGGGGAAGCTACGAAGGCAGCAGCGTAGGCTGGGAGAGACCAGGGTGGTAGGCGAGGGAGAGAGAAGTAGAAAAGTCGAGATGCACTCAGAAAGCAGCACTGACAGGACATGCTGATGGCAGGGGTATGGGAGTGGGGAGAATAAATCAGAGAAACATTCTTGCGTTTTTGACTGAGGCAGTTAGTCAGCTCCCAGTTCCACTGAAATGGGAAAGATCTGCTAAAGAACAAGCTTTCAGGGGGGAGAAAAGAAAAGCCGTACATTAGAAGTGTTAAGTGTGAGCTGCTAAGACCCCCGTGTGCTGGCTGGCTAAGTCTGAAGTTCTGGCAAGACGAAGAGCTAGGGGTTACATCTGGGAACTGCCTGCACAAAAGGGTACTCAGAGCAATGGAAGCAGAAATGACTACCTAGGAAGGGGGTACAGACAGCGAAGGGGTAAACAGGGTCGAGGAATGCTCCCTTTCTCCAGTCGCTAATCAGCTCTTCAGGGCCTAAGTCGAACTGAGGGGCCTAGAGAGGAGCCACGCATCCCTGCAAGGAAGAAACCTGACTGTCCCAAGGCAGGTGAGAAAGGAGAGGCAGCAGTTAGGCCACGTAGGTATCGGCACTTCCTATGTGCCAGGCACTGTTTCCAAGTGCTTTTACCTACTTCAGTTGTACAACCCTCCCCGCCACCCCGTCTCATAGGGTGGGTCCTATCAATGAGGAAATGCCGATGAGGAAACGGGCACGAGAACACGCAGCCAATGAATGATGGAGCCAGGATTCAAATCCATGCAGCCTGGCTCCGGAGCCCACACCTTTGACCATGACTCTATATTGCCCCTCTAAGGAACTACCTTAAAGAAGTCACCTACAAAGAACACTGCAGAGCCCCTTCAAGCACATGCATGTACAGTGCCTGCCACACACAAGACACTGAAACATCGAAAGTATTTGCTGAGTAAACCAGTGACCACAGCTTGGGAGTCAATCCTACCACTGGACTGAAAAAAACAAAAAAAAACAAAAAAAACTACAGTATTAAAAATGCCAAGTGGGAAAGAATTGGGTCAGCATGAAAAAAGCTTTGGGAGACATCTTCAGTATAGACCACTGAGCTTCTCTACTTACACATCTCAGGCAACACAGGAAGAATGATTTTATGGCATCTGAATAGCTCCCGAGAATTAAGAGATCTCCCAAGCTGCCTAATTTATACCTGGGAGGGGCCAGCAGGACCTGGCCCTGTAATTACATTTATACAGTAACTAGAACCAGTTTCTCTCTCGCTCTTTCTCTCTGTCTCTGATGGCCTGAGAGGTGTCTCAGGACCATATGGGTGACTTTATGGCCCCCAACTCAAGCTTCTGGGTCTGTAATTAAGGAGTACATGTCTCTTTTCTTCTTAAAAGTTACTGAAGGGTTTCCCTCGTGGCGCAGTGGTTAAGAACCCACCTGCCAATGCAGGGGACACGGGTTCGAGCCCTGGTCCTGGGAAGACCCACATGCCGCGGAGCAACGAAGCACGTGCGCCACAACTACTGAGCCTGCACTCTAGAGCCCGCGAGCCACAACTACTGAAGCCCATGCGCCTACAGCCCGTGCTCCACAATAAGAGAAGCCACCGCGATGAGAAGCCTGCGCACCACAATGAAGAGTAGCCCCCCGCTCGCCGCAACTAGAGAAAGCCCGCGCGCAGCAACAAAGACCCAACACAGCCAAAAATAAAATTAAATAAATTTTTTTAAAAAAGTTACTGAAAACCCCATCATTTGTACAATTTTTCTACCTCTCCTGGAAATAGAACCTTTAGCTTCTCAATCTGCCCAGTGTGGCCCACTAGAAAGGGATCTGGAGTCAAACCACCACCGACCAAGTTGTAGGTACAAGTCAGCTTCTTTATTTGCAAAGGAAGACTCCCACCCTAAGACTGTGGGAAACAGCATATTTATTTCAAAGCCTATTTACATTGCAAAGCAGTGTACAACTGTTACGGCTTCACCAGTGCTGACTTTGGCACAAACAAGGCTCCTGAAATCTGTCTCCTTTGACTCATGACTCCCAACTATGTCTGGAGATGCCAAGGAGGACCCCAGAACAATGGGAAAGGGAAAGGGAAAGGGGAGGCTCCTCCTCTCTCCACTGACCTATCTGCAGGCTCAGCTGAACACAACAGCTAAGACCAGAAGCCCACACTCACACCTAAAGGTGAAAGCAAACACGCCCAAAGCCCTACTACATTTCAATTAATATCTTTAGATATATGGTTAGGAAAATGCTTTAATTCTGGAATCAGAAGTCCTTACTTAGTAGCTATGGAAAAGTCACATCTGTGAACTCGTTTTTTCCACGTAAAATGGAGACCACAGTGATTGCCCCAATTATTTCAAATGTCTGTTGGAGGGTTCAAAAGTGAACACATGTAAATATCTGGTAAACTCATCTGGACTCCTGATACACGGATTACCCAAAGCAGATGGGAAACAACCCACCACTCTCTGGTTACCTCCTTACTCATTTCCAGACAAACTAGAATAATAAACTGTGCACACGGTGTGACCTGATAAAGAAAGGGCTGACTGTTCACTCTGATAGTCTCTCAATCTGGCCAATGAGGAACTGCCTCTATACTTTCTCTATCCTGATACCGACATATCCATTAGTAAACACACACACAACACTAAATCTGGTCACAATATAATACTTGGAACCCAGCTTCTAGCGTAAGAGGGTGAGCTCCTGAGGCCTAACAGATTTCTCAAGTCCTGGTGGTGGAAAAAACCAAGCAAAACAGGATGCATCCTAGTCTAGCCCGGGGGCTGCGTTGAGATGGGAAAGCTTATCCTTCCTGCTTTAATAAACATGGTTAGAGAGCTGAGTCAACAGGGCAAAGGAAACACAGTCTTGGCCACTTGAAATTGGGGAAGAGGAACATGTAGCACTTAAGCAGACGAGCAGAGAAGAGCCCAAGATGATTCTACAGCACAAAAGTGACAGCCACAGAGGACACCACACATATGCCAAACAATAACTTTCTGCTGGTCTGTGAACAAATTACATAATCAGCATCAGTGATCTTTCCTATTCATACTTCTTAGGTGTCTAAAAACCACTCTTTTAAAAAAAGGTGCTACTTCTAGCTAAGTAAAGAGCCAAGCACAAGCTCAGAGGGAAGTACCTCGGTGTCCATATTTTCTGAATAGACATCATGACTTGGTCTGCAAGTGATTTATAAATTCCTTTTGGATGCTAGGGACAAAAGGCTGGCATTCGAAGGACATTTCAACTGCTCATGATTGCCTCACTCCTTTGGAATGAGTGCTTGTACTGAAAAGTCTAAGAGTACTTGTACTTTATCCACAGTACAAATAGGTTCAGGATCCTGCAGACAAGAAAGGGAAAGGCATTCAACAGGTGAGGGAGGCCTAATGGATCTAACAGGGCAACTCGAGCTCCGTCGTGAGAAGCATTACTGGTAATTGATGACAAAGTCCTAGGAGCCACCACACAGCCAGAAGCCACCCGGTCAGCGTGGAACTTCACGCGCTGCTCTCCTCCTCCCAAGCTGACATTTTGATTCAGCCATGGGTCACAGAAGGGCATTTCTGAATGGGGATAAACTTTATCTAAAACTCAGAATGGGCCCTCAATTGTTCTGGGCCACCTGTCACATAAAGATCTCATGCCTCTAAGAGCAGATTAGCTCATCCTAAGTCTACATTTTATAAACACAGAAACTGAGCACAGAGGAGGCAAATTATTTCTCAAATGTCAACCACTGACGCAGAATAAATAAAAGATTAGGCAGTCTTCCCGACTTGCAAATCCAACCTACCCTCCACTTGCGAATGCCCCCCCAACGGCAGTTCCAGGATCCTGCCCCTTCAGTGCCAGGCGGGCTACTGTTAATAAGGGTGAAGTCTCTTTCTTAAACGTGCCTCTGGTGCCTATGTGGTCTGGTCACTGCTCAGAAGCCTCTGCTTAGGTAGATGTAGGCAGTAGAGGGAGGCAACTTTAAGGAAAAAATGATCACCTTGACACTATCGTGCCTTAAGTCACAGTGGAGGGACAAGCCAAACAGAAATGTCTACCACGTGTCGAAACATAAACCAGCCCACGGAAACGCTCCTGGAGGTGTAACGTCACTTTAACAAACTTTCTAAACCTGAAGTATAATTTAGTTTTTGCACCTCACCACGTCCGGCCTGAGTTGTTGCAGATTCTAACAGTTTAGCCAAAAGGGAACATAAAGTCACTGAAGTTGTAATGCATTTGAAGACCAAACAGGTGCTACCTCTTCTCAAACTGGCAGCAGCTTAATCATCATCAAAAAAACAGATTTACCCCTGAGCTGATCGGTGGCCAAATGGTAGCACTTTAATACACACCAGGGTTCTGCACTGGGGAGAACCTGTTACCTTAAATCTCTGAGGTTGGTGAAACTGAATTGTTGCCCTTTTCTGATCAAAATCTTTTCTCAGCTGAAGAAAGTGCACTTTGCCATCTTTATTTAAAACCTTCTTCTTCCCATTGACACACCGGCAGACATTTACGTCTCTTCCATAGTACATACCCCGGCTGCACAGACTCTTCAGATCTGAGAGCCTGAACAGGGACCGGTAATATGTGGCCAGCACAGGGTCATCTCTCTGGATAAGAAGGGGCTTCTGCTCCCAGAATTCCTTGAAAAAAGTCTCTGTCTTGACGGGCGAGATTAAACTTTCAAAGAGGCCACTGGGACTGTCAAGGTTCAAAGGGGAAGGCCCACCAGCTGCCTCCAGCTTCACCTGCTTACAGGGAACAGGCCCCTCTTCCTTCCCATCCCCTGCAGGCTTCACTTTCTTTGGCATCGTTGTCTTCAAGACAAGGCAGTGAGGAAACGCAAACCTGCCAAAAAGAAGAAAACACTCGTGATTAGGCGTCCCAGTTTCGGTGTCAGAGGATCTCATACACACAACTTGCATGACTATTAGGCCTTTGTGCGAACTCTTCCTAAGCCAAGGCCATTTCTACCAGAATAAGATACAGCCTGAAGCCAACACCATTTCTTCCAAGATATGATTCAGCCTCAAACACTATGCAGATCACATATTCACAGAAAGGAAGGCGTGTTTTTCTTGTACACAAGCACTAAGTCGTGGGATTCATCACTTATCGGAAGGTATAATTATCCCAAATTAAATGATTCAACTATCTCAGCCGTTCCTAGTCACAGTTTTTAGCCTGTGGCCATTGACACAGCAAAGTTGAAATCTTAAAGTTGGCTTTAATCAGCACCAGATCCCAAATCTAATTAGATGCACTCTGAGTTATAAATACTTGACTCAAGAACCACCAAGAGCTGCCCATGGCCAGGTGCTCCTCACCAAAGCACTACCCCCAGCTGCTGTCCTGGAGGCCACCTGGGCCAGAGGTGCCACCTGACGGATGGGGCAAGAAGATGCCTGCTCCCAGGTCCTTAACCACCTGAATTGCCTCACTTCCAAACCTCAGCTTATTCCTAAAAATTGCCACTTTATCAGAAAAATTAAAATAAAGCAGAAAACTAATTGGGGGCTGAAAGTGAAGGGTAAAGATAGTTATATCTCAAGGCTTTTAAAAGCTCTACCTTTTTAACTAAAATAAGACATAATAAAATGGCAACGTCATTAACTTCTAACAAAGCTCTCCTCCCTCCAGCCTTCACGTGCACACACTTCCCCTGGGCGCCTAGGGCTCGGGTGGGACTTGAGATTCTGCATGTCTAACAAGCCCACAGGTAGTGACGCTACTGCTGGGCCACAGACCACACTTGAGTAGCAAGAGAATCGACTCCCCTAAGTATTGCCAAAGGTCTCTCAGAACTGCCTCAAACCACAACTGTCGTCACGTTTACAATGCAGGTGTCCTGCATCTGGAGTTCAAGAACGTATGAATTTAAATTATATGAATTTCCTGAAACTGCAAAATGCTATTTTAAAATCAATTTTTTTTCTGGGAAAGGGGGTAGGTCCATTGCTTTTACCAGATTTTTGACAGAGTCCCCATCCCCCAAAAAGGTTAAGAACCACTGTGCTTATAAAAACCAATTCTTCCCAGAGACCAGTAACTTATTTATAAATGTCATGCTTTTCTATTTTGTTGGGCTATCAGAATTGCAAGCACACTGTTTTCTGCTCTTTTGTCATTATAACTAAGCTGTATTTCAGCTACACTATAGACTGAGTAGAATTAATGGTCTGGCCTGGGAAGTAGGCACCCAAACAATGTGTTACACATTGCAACAACTAACTTACAAATTTATAATTGATAAATTCAGAACAAACCTAGAAAATAAATTTAGAATTAATCCCTCTGTCTAGTGTACCCAGACCATTAGTCACTTAGTGGCCGTCTTGGTGATCAGATTGACTGTCCTAGTATCACAAAGCTTGTCTTCCGGTGACCCTTATTTTACTTGATAATGATGGCCCCAAAGTCCAAGAGTAATGATGCGGGCAATTCGGATATTCTCTTACTGTGCCTAATTTATAAATTAAACTTGGTTATAGCTATCTGTGAATAGGGAAAAAGCACAGTATATACAGACTTCCGTACCATCCACGATTTCAGGCATCCACTGGGTGTCTTGGGACGTTGTCAGCCGTGGATAAGGGGGCGCTACTGTTTAAAACTCTCTAGTGGCCTCATTTTAGCTTCTAAATACTGTACCCACAAATAGCTCAGTTCCTTCAAAAGGTCCAGTGCTTTGGGCAGGAAACACAGGACCATAGTATAAAACTAATACAAACTGATACTAAAAGCTTGCATTGAAGGGGTAAGGGCTTAAGCTTTTTTCTTAAACTTTGGGGAAAAAAACTTTTAATGTCTTAGGATATATCATCAATGAGACACATTTTCTGAAAAAGTTTCTTATTCCTTTTAAGTTAAACAGACCAGTGTGCTTTCTCAACTGAAGAATCAAAGCTTCAGTGAGACAAAGTACTGCTGGTACTTGGAGCCCAGAAGTGATGTAGAAATACAAGAGATACGAAAACAGATTCAGAAGACTGCATTGCTTGTGCAGAAAAGAGCCACCTGCTATCCTTTGAAAGGTTAGCATGTGGTGGATGTCAAGTCTGGGAACTTAGATTTCAGATGTGTTCCCACCACCATTAACTGAAAGGAGGGACTCACTGCGTCTAAGCTGTTTGGACAAACAATGCAGGTTATACTGAACACCCGCATTCCTTCTGGGTGTCTGGAATTTTGATACATGCCAGCCAGAAGGTCCTACATGATGAGCCCCCAGTAAAAACCCTGGGCACTGAGTGTCTAATGAGCTTCCCTGGTTGGCAGCATTTCACACATGTTGTCACAACTAGCGGCTGCAGCAATGAAGCACTTGGTCTCCATCTGCTGTAATAAATCAGCTGTGAGTCCTAGCAAATCACTAACCCTGGGGATGGTGTTGGGGACCCGGGATACAATGCTCGCATTTAATTGTTAAAAACTGTTAGGTTGCCTCAGAAGGTCTGCATAATTAAAGGTGTTTACTGATGGAAAAGTAATTTCATATTCAGCTACACATTTCTTATCCCTTCCAATTGGTCAGTTTAAAATTTATTTAAGGGATGGGAGCAGCAGGAAGATGCAAACAAAAGGCTTGTTTTCCTTAAGCACAGTATATGAATACAGTATAAGCATATTCACCAGGAAGTGTGGTGAAACAATGTGTGCAAAATACTTAAGCCAAAAATAAAATCACTCGAAGCATATTTCCCATCTACAATCAGTAACAAAATAAATCCCAACAGTGCGTAACGAATGCTTTTGTTAGACTATGAATTTCACTACTTTTACTGCCAAAAGTTACATCATTTATTGTTTCTATGTGTTCATTTTGAAATGATTTGAGGCTCAGTTAATTGGAACCTAGCTTAGCAGTTATTAGGCAAACATACTATTTCTCTGATTCTCACACTGCCCATACTGTAAGACAACCATTCTTTTTAACAGCTTTTGGGAGGTTGAGAGGAGAACAGATGACATACTCCACCACATTAAACTTACAAAATAGTAAGCTGCATCACAATTTCATAAACATTAAAAATTAAAAAAGCAAAAAGTGTGTTTTGTAATGTTAAGAAATATAGGAACTAAACAAGAGAATGCTTTTTCTGGAAAAGTACAGCCAACACTAGCCTGCCTCTGGATCTCACAGACCACCCAAACAGAAGTTAAGAGTAAATATTTTCATAAGCTACAGGGGGAAAAAAAAGCAAGCATTTAAAAAGCAATTGTTTCCAACTTAAGTTGACCACAGCATTCAAATGTAAAAAGATTAAGTTAAAAGATTCAAGGTTCATATTTTACTAACTGCCCACAGATGAAAACCAGCAACTAATCTAAACAACTTTGAAGGATTAAACTCCACAAGAAAATCAATAGTGATACCCATTCTACAGGCAACAAATACAAACAAAGCCTTTATATTTTTAAGTGTCCTAACTTCCTTTTCTATGGTAATATTCACTAACCAGAAGTCTTAACACAGGGCAACTATCTGCACATTTTCAGAGCCTAGCACAGACCAGGGCACATAGGAGGTCCTCAATAAACATTTGCTGAATTTTTTCCCCCTTTTCATCTTTTGTATACAATTTTAGAGGAAAAAAATCTCAAAAGCCTTACACAGAACAGAGTTAGGGGAAAACAGATGGTTTGTTCAGTGGGGATTATTCTTCTGATGGCAGCTGTAGCTTGAGTATTCAACAGTACGGTCAGAGCTGAAAGGCACCTTAGCCATCAGAGGTCATTACCAACCAGGAGAGGGAGATGTGTCTTTATAAGCTCCAGAGCTGTGTTTTACAAAGTGTAGTCAAATCACCAGGAAAGCTTGTTAGTATGCAAATTTATGGGCCCCATATCAAACCTACTGGGCCAACACTTCCGGTAGCTGAGCCCAGAAATCTGCAGTAACACAGTTTAAAATAAGTTAAAAAAGAAAATTAACAGTTCTCAGCAGGAGAATTTTAGATGCACTAACACAGAGGAGGATCATAGGCAAACTCAGCTCAGTTAAACGCACACAAACTGACAGAAACGATATATTGCCTGTAACAAGGTTGCCTAGGCTGACTTAAAATATTTCCTTTGGGCCCTCATTGATGTTTACCAGTTCAGAGAGGGAAAAGTGGTTCTCCTGTTGACCTAAAGCTGTGATTGCCACTTATCTTTTTAATTCTATTTTAGAAATAAGGTATTGAACCTCATTAAAGTATTTTAGTAACCCTGAGGTTACAAAGGATGAGGGCAGAGAGGCAAAACTATCCAAGTGATGGTGTTAGAGGCTGGATAAATCAGGCTTTTCCACTTAAAGATGAGCCCAGTGAAATCAAAGGCCCGGCGCCGAATTTACAGCTGATTATTCGAGTAATCAGAGCCTGCGACTCCCAGGCCAATACTTCCTGAAAACAGTGAACAACCTGGTCTCATTAACCTGATGGACGACCCAACAGTCGAGCAGACGTTCTAGAAATATTCGGTGACTAAATGAAAGAAAGGGAGGGTAGGCTGTCATTTTAAAGTTACGGCGGGGAGAGAAAGACGCAGCTCTCCCGCCCGCACTTCAGGTTTTGCTGCTGTAAAGCCGGTCTCCTAGGCCCGCCGGGCCGCCCGGGAGGCCAGCTCACGTGGCGCTCCCATACAGCCCGCCGAGCGGGCCAAGGCCTGCATCACCCTCCCTGCAAACCTCCAAACTTTCCGTGCGCTCGTCCCGTCTCAAGACCACCGGCCGAGCACGTGGTCACTCTTGGTGCCCAGGCCATCCGCAATCCTGGGCGGCACCACACTCAGCGTGTCCACTATTCCAGTGCCCGGGATCGTCGAGCGCGTCGGCGTGCGTCCCCCGTCCCGAAACCAACAGAGCCCTTTGGCTGTGGCCCGGCCGTACCGAAGCTCTCGGCCCGAGCCCTGCGGTACCCCCCCAACCCCGACCTTGCTCCATCCACACTCGCGCCTGGACGCCCGGAAGTTGAGCACCACCCCACATAGCAGTGGCGGGGACGGAGACGCGAGACCGCTCCACTCACCGGGCTCTGCGTGGGGCGCGCGGCCGCGAGCCAAGCGGGCAGCGGCGTGGGTTGGGGGCGGGGCGGCGCAGAGCGGCGCGACGTGAGCACGCTCCGGCGGCCCCTCCTGCTGAGCGCCCTTCTCCACGCCCGCCGCCGGCCCGCAGCGGGTGGGAGGGGGCTTGCTTCTAGCTCCTGGATGCAGGGGTATGTTGGGAGTTCAAGCCCGCACATTTTTTTCTCTGGTGCAAAAGGAAATAAATGAGGGTTTTTCTTGAAATGGGGCGGGATGAGGCTCAGGATTTGGGGACGTGCTCTAGTACCGCCCTGTTCCTTTAATGAATGGAGAAACTGAAGCCCGGAGGGAGTAAGTGAGCTGCCCAGGTTTAGGGAGCTAGCGGTCCAGGTTCTCCATCGCTGTCCTTTGGGGCTCTCTGCTACACTGTGCTGCTTTGTACTAAGTCAACTATAATTACTATCGTGTTGCTCCCGGAAAGAGAATTAATCCTGATTTTAAAGGATGCTGGAAATTCTTGCTACTGTGCCTGTAGAAGAAAAGAGCAAAAGTAATTATTGGAGTAATTTCGGCCTAACACTCTCTCCTTTTGACTCATTATCAGGACTTTTGGGTGGGGAGGCTGGCTGAAAGGAGTTGTCAGGGGATCAACTGCTCACCTCTGCTCTGGCCTGTGCGTTTCATAGCTCTGTACACAGGCAGAGGGGTCACAAAGAAAGTCCTTATTTCATTCTGTTAATATGATTGAAACCAGAAAGCTCTTTCTGATGATCAAGGGACACATGAGCAAATGGGAACAAAGTTTACCCTTATCCAACACTTGTCCAAACTAACAATAATCGCAGCCAGTAACGAATATTTCTAAAAACGAATGCATAAACTGATGAAATAATTTGTATAGGGGTATACCTAATGGGATTTTCATTTGAACTTTCACTTAATGCCCCAAAACAGGAGACAATCATAATACTTTTGTTGAGCACCTACCGTTTTCCAGGCACTTTAAAAAATTTGTACTCAAACTTACTAATCCATACAAAAATCTATGAGAAGGATGCTACAGTTATCCTCATTTTGCATGTGAGGAAAATGAGGCACCAAGAGACTAAGTTATTAGTCAAAGGTCACAGAGTACGCCGGTCAGAATGGCCATCATCAAAATATCTACAAACAATAAATGCAGGAGAGGGTGTGGAGAAAAGGGAACCCTCTTGCACTGTTAGTGGGAATGTAAATTGATACAGCCACTATGGAGAATAGTATGGAGGTTCCTTAAAAAACTAAAAATAGCACTACCATATGACCCAGCAATCCCACTACTGGGCATATACCCTGAGAAAACCATAATCAAAAAGAGTCATGTACCACAATATTCATTGCAGCTCTATTTACAATAGCCAGGACATGGAAGCAACCTAAGTGTCCATAGACAGATGAATGGATAAAGAAGATGTGGCACATATATACAATGGAATATTACTCAGCCATAAAAAGGAACAAACTTGAATTATTTTTAGTGAGGTGGATGGACCTAGAGTCTGTCAGAGTGAAGTAAGTCAGAGAGAGAAAAACAAATACTGTATGCTAACACATATATATGGAATCTAAAAAAAAAAAGGTTCTGATGAACCTAGGGACAGAACAGGAATAAAGACACAGATGTAGAGAATGGACTTGAGGACATGGGGAGGGGGAAGGGTAAGCTGGGATGAAGTGAGAGAGTAGCATGGACTTACATACACTACCAAATGTAAAATAGATAGCTAGTGGGAAGCAGCTGCATGGCACAGGGAGATCAGCTCCGTGCTTTGCAACCACCTAGATGGGTGGGATAGAGAGGGTGGGAGGCAGACGCAAGAGGGAGGAGATATGGGGATATATGTATACATATAGCTGATTCACTTTGTTATGCAGCAGAAACTAACAACACTGTAAAGCAATTATACTCCAATAAAGATGTTTTAAAAAAAAAAGGGTCTCAGAGTAATAAGAGGTAGAACCAAGATTTTAATCTAGTCAGTCTGGCTTTAGAGCAGGCTTTCTTAATCTGGGCATTACTGACATTTGGGGCCAATAATTCTTTCTCGTATGGGGCTGACCTATGCATTGTAGCAGCACCCCCAGCCTCTACCCATTAGATGCCAGTAGTGCCCGCACCCAATTTGTGACAGCCTAAAATGTCTCTAGACCCTCCATAGTTTCTCTGTGGGAAACTACTGCGTTACTAGGAACCCCTACCCAGCTGTTAACCTCACACTATGCCGCAGTTACATTCCGCACTTCTCAAGAGGAGGTGCTCAACGTTGCCCCATAGGACTCACTAAAATAGGTTCCATGACCATCACCCACATTCAGAGTATGTAAAGAGAAGACTGGAAATTGAAGGGCAATCTGCGGCAGTAGGGAATATATGGGAACAGAAGATCATCAGACTAGTGGAGATGGCTGTAGCATTTCTCCTCCTCCCCCAAGCCAAGTGACAGGGACTGCAGAGCCCATCAGAGAGAATGGGGGCATCCGCAGAGGAGTACCTGACCTGCTGCTTGCTGAGCTGTGAACCTGCTGGTCTGTGCTGGGGCTGCTATCAAAGAGGAGCCCGGTGTAGTTACAAAGTTCTTGGATCCCTGAGACATGGCTGTGGGAGCTGGGGGATGGTTTGTGGACAGAGACAAGTGGCTGCTTCTTGCTGGGAGGATCCTGAAGGAGGTGGCACTCTGAGGCCAAAAGGCAACAAGAGGCAACTGCTCTAACACCCTTTGTCTTGTCAAGGACCCTTGAGTATCCTCTGGGTGGAGGGGTGCTGTGGAAAGTATCAATACTTGGGCTTGGTCCATCGGGAGGTACCCTGCCAAAGAGAGTGACATAGCAGCTGATGAAGGCCAAGCATTAGGAGGCAGTGGGGTCCACTGGCATGGACAGGAAAGGAGGTATGGGGCCACAGGAGGTCAGTCAGAGATCTCAAGTTTAATTTTAATGCAGCCCAGTGTGTAGACCTCCAAAAGAACCTTCACCTGCATCCCTTGAAAACTTCAACATTTGAACATCCGTTATCAAGGCCAGCTACATAATTGGTGGGGCTCAGTGTGAAATGAAAACGTGGAGCTCCTTGTTCCAAAGGTAGGGGAAAAGTGTCATTAAAGGTTCTAAGGGGGCTTCCCTGGTGGCGCAGTGGTTGAGAGTCCGCCTGCCGATGCAGGGGACGCGGGTTCGTGCCCCGGTCCGGGAGGATCCCACATGCCGCGAAGCGGCTGGGCCCGTGAGCCATGGCCGCTGAGCCTGCGCGTCCGGAGCCTGTGCTCCGCAACGGGAGAGGCCACAGCAGTGAGAGGCCCGCGTACCGCAAAAAAAACAAAAAAATGTTCTAAGGTATAAAATGGTTCCTTTCCTTTGCAGCCTCTCTCTTCACTACGATGGTGGTGTTTTCAACTTGCTATTTAGTGTCATGCTCTAGGGAGCACAGGAATACTTGAAAGGTGAGTGCAGACATTCAGGAGCACTGGAGGGCCCTTCCGTGCCACCTGGACCCGTGTGCACAGGAGCACCTGTCCCACAGCCTGTCGAGGTCTCCCACCTGCTGAACACTGGTCCAGCACTGCTGTGCCCTGGCCAGGGGTGGAGAGACCAATCCCTGATGCACTGGTCATGGCCCCAGTCCACAGCAAACCAGCAAACCTCAGGAGATTGCAACTTTCCGCCCAGGGAACACTCCTTACCTGGGTTGGGGTAGTGAGAGCCTGGCTCTAGTCCAGTCACCTTCCAAACACACCAAGGTGCTACCTGCCCAGGGTGGTTACAGGGTGTGGGATGTGCGCCCCGACCCAACCCACCCTGCATCTGTGAGGCTTCAGACAGGGGCAGAGGGCAGCTGTGGGCTTCGGGTGGGGCAGGGAGAGGGGGCCAGGAAAGCGAGGTCCAGAACCCATCTCACAGGGAGGGAGGCAGAGCTGCACAAAAGACTTCACTTAAAGATCAAATTCAGATTACATTATTAACAACTATAAGATAGCAACTGCAGAGCATTAAACTCCAAGGGTGAGGCCCTGTGTGAGGGCACTGACTGCACGCCCAGGAAGCAGACCCTACCTGCCAACCAGAGGACATCAACAAACTCAGCTAAAATACATGTCATTTCAGTAAAAGATTTGCCAACTCTTTCCCTAATCCTCCCCGTCCATTCCTTGCCCCTAAACCTGGTGGAATGGAGGAGGGTGAGAGAGAGGTGTGTATTAAAGAGCAGATTCTACGTTCTTCCTTGGACCACTTCTTCAGTTCAGGGTGCAGGCCTGAGCTGGGAGAAGGGAAAACAGACTGGAATCAGTCTAGGCATTATAACTGAAAATTATTATCATTGTTATCAAAGTGAGTATTTTGTATGTATGTATGTGCTTGTTGATTGATGGATAATTCAAAGTATCCAAAAAGCAATGGGATTCACCTGAGAAGTCCGCAAGGGGCAGAGAAGGAATAGCTAATAAAGCATGTTTGACAATAATTGATGAAAAATACAGCCATTTTCCACCTGTACCTCCAACAAGTTCCAATTGTTTCACATAAAACTATGGGTCAGGGATACGATAAATGGGTAACAAAGTAGAACTCACCAGAAATTCTCTACCAGTACATTCACTGCATAAAAGGGGTAAGTGATAAAGTCATGAGAGAGTAATTTGAAATGGGTTATTTGTGTCAAGATGGCATATTGATTACTTAGTGACCAACATGCAATTTAATTGCTTTGATTGCCCGAAGACACACCATCTTTTGTACAAATGAGCAATAGTCATCTGATGGCATTAATCTAGACCAGGATATTCTCCAAAATAATCAAAGGAATTAATTCTACATTCAAATCCAAATCTTTCTCCAAGATATATGGGACTTTAAGGAGTTTGTTTTCTGGATCAATCACATTTTTAGCTTCCACCTTGGCCTTTCCTTTGCCTTATTTTTCTCTGCTACTTTAAATTCATATTATCTTTATAAGTCGTATTAAATTATTTGAGCTCATTTTCACAAAGCTTTCTCTTTCTTTTCTGTCTACCTGAATTGCATATTTATTTAAAAGCTGTTTATCAGGTCCTGAGTGAGCCTCCCTTCACCTTGATTCGCCATTTAACTTAAATATGACCTCATCCAAGATACAATCTAATTAACAAAAGATATTTTAAGCTATTTTGGGGTGGTGTGATGGCTCTAAAAATGTATTTGATGAGTGGGTTTATGTTTATAACACTTCTTTAAAGTGCAAAATGCTTGAAACACCTGCATTAATGTTCTCTGAAGAAGTAAGAGAAGAAACGAATATGGGTGCGACACATCCACCCTTCGGGTGCCTTGTTCAGATAGTCTGCTTGGAAATATTAGAACTTATATGTCACTTTTAAAAGACAGTCTTGTATATCAAACCTCAGAAAGTCTTATTACTTCACACTAGCTTTAAAAATAGTTGGTAATGACACTGTAACTTCATCTATTGATACTTTTGATTGCCTAAGGCAAGAAATGATCAACTAGCAGCACAATTTTGTAGAAAGCCTTTGAAGCACTCTTGTATGAATACGTTTCTATAATGAATTGTATTGATCCTAGGTTTAAAAGTAATAGTTCATCCTTCATATGACCTAACTGATAATAAAACATAGTTCAGTTTTTCCTACAACAAATTAAGTGTCTATATATTGAAAAGAAAACTATGGTAATTTTTCCCAATGACCGTGAAATCTGTCATCACTTGGCCCCATCATTGACCAAAAAGCATTATGATTCAGCAGTGGATTAAAATGGAAGAACAACTGACAATGTTGAACTTTTTCTGAAGCCCCAGTGTTCATGGAAAGCACAGCAAAGGTTGAAAAATCCCCCCACCATTTTGTTTTCTGAGAAATGGTCATTTTGCTCTCATATATTCTGAGATAAGACCCACCGCTACCCTTCCCCAGTGGATCTGACTCCCATGTTTAATATACCTCTTTGGGTTTCTCAGTCCCCTTCCTTTACTTTGAGATGTTCCTAATTATGAACATCCTTCCTGTTGCAATAGCCTGAAAAAATCATCTCCTTAATTATCCCATGCATTTTGTCTTGCATAACTTCTTTTTTTAATTTAATTTTATTTATTTTTGTTTGTGTTGGGTCTTCGTTGCTGCGCGTGGGCTTTCTCTAGTTGCAGCGAGCGGGGGCTACTCTCCCTTGCGGTGCGTGGACTTCTCATTGCGGTGGCTTCTCGTGTTGCGGAGCACCAGGCTCTAGGCTCGTGGGCTCCAGAGCGCAGGCTCAGTAGTTGTGGTGCACAGGCTTCGTGTCTGTGGGGTATGTGGGATCTTCCCGGACCAGGGGTCGAACCCATGTCCCCTGCAATGGTAGGCAGATTCTTAACCACTGTGCCTCCAGGGAAGACCCATAACTTCCTTACAAGAGGAAAAAAAAAAGTGTTCAAGCCCTTCATTAAATCCTGGGAAGTCAAATCGCAGTTGGAAAGTGATATGACTTTGAAATTCGGCAGGACTTTAAGTTTGATCGAGTGTTTTAAAACAATGTTTACAAGGGAAGAGTGGATGCCTCCATTCACAAATGAGGTAGTTGGAGTGCAACACTGACTGCTTTGCCTAAGGCCCCGCCAGGAAATAACAGTAGCACCAGGTATAGAATTGTAGTTGAAATAGCAATTTCCTTACCACCGCTTTCTTTTGCTTCTTTAAGGATGTCACTTAATTTCATTGGAATTTTGACCTTCAGTATGGTAATAGAATTAGATATAATTATTTTCCTCATTAATCTTCATGTTAAAAAATTATATGTATATATATGTGCGTGTATGTGTGTGATTTGAACAGGCTTATGAGTCGTACAAAACAAAATGAGACCTTACACGTTAAAACTAACCGCCTGCAAGGATTAAGACAATGTAACCATAAATTATGATTTTGTAGAAACTCATATACAACTATTTACAATCTCAGTTATTCTTCTACTTACAAAGATGGTTTGTTGTGGGAATAGCAGTCCTGCAAGGAAGCAGGATTTCAACAAACAGGACTGCTTTAATATAAGCATTTTATACAATGCTGAAACATCTTTTATATAAAAGGAATGCCAGTGGATATATATTCATATATATACATGTATGAAGGCTCTGCTTTGGGGGGGAAAATGAACTAAAAAAAGTTCCTTTAGTTACAGTAATCTATACTCCAGAGCTTCTGGACAAATAGACGAGTCTGACATGGCAGATTCTAGTAGCAAATAGGGATTCTTATAAAGAGAATAAATGCTGAAATTTGGATAGGGCTAGAAATTTCATTTGTTTCTAAAATAATTTCACTTCTAAATATTCTTTATGTCGCTAACTGCAACCCATTATAATGGCACACAATGGGAAATAAAGCAGATGTCCCACAGGAGGAGATGGGCTAAGTAAACCACGGTGCACTCATTCAGTGGGCTGCTCTGCAAGTATAAAAATTAGTTTGCAGGAAAAAATGGCATACTTGTCTATGGAAAAAAATTAAACAAATTGAAAAATATATTGTTTACGATCTAAGGTAGAAAATCTGGCTACAAATGGCACAGTTTAGACACATTTTCAAGTAGAATGTATGTTCAATAAGTCAGGGGGGTGTTCATCTTCAGTTACTGTATCCCCAGCAGTGTTTAGTACGACATAAGGGTTTACATTAATAAATGAAGATCTATACAAAATGATTTCGTTAGAAAAATATATGTTATGCATAGAAAAACTCTAAGAATATTCATTAAAATATGAACTATTTGAGTGGATTTTTTTTTTTGGCCAACTGGTATTTTTAATTTTTATAATGAAATTGTATTTCTTTTGTAATCAGAACAAAAACAATAAACTTAAGTTAAAATATATCTTTTCATAGGTTTTTCAGAGCGGTCCTTATAAAATAGTCCTGATAAAATAGCCCATTTCTATATTTAGGCAGTTTATAGAGTTGGCTGGCTCTTTCTTAATCTTGGAAAGCAACTTATTTTCTGAAATCTTCACATTTTATCCAAGCTTATCCCTCAATGAACAATCACACACAGTCTGTTCCAGATTGTAATCAGTAAATGAAGTGAAAATCACAATGAGATAACTATTATATGCTGTCTGTCACTCACAGATTGATTTCCCAGGTAGCTGTGATTTCATTCTTCATGAAATAAGAACAAAACCAGGAACGTTGTTGCTCCCCAGCAGAAGCAAAGCTCACATGAACAGTTCTGTCCTCACCATCTTCAACAAGCCACCGATTTGAGAAGAGAGTGAGCTAAAATCCTAGGAGCTTATTGTGAACGCTCTAATTAATGCTCTTGAGCAGTAAATATATTTTAGACATTTATTACTGAAGAATGCAATGACTGTGTTTCTAGACATTAACAAAAGTTACGTTTGCTTGGCCAACAATTGTGCATTAATGCCCCTCAAGAGGAATGCCGAGTGTATGTGTCCTGTGATAGAGACCCATTTTTCTGGGCTAGATTGCCAAATGTATACAATGATGCATTTAAAATTGTGCAATGAATACGCCCAAGGGAAGTGTTAGCTGTCCTGAACGTTATAGATCAAATGGAAGAAAGAAAGCAATGTCTGAAAAACTGGAGACTCAGAAGAAGGGAATTGTGCAGATTTATTCTGTTCATTTACAGATTTGTCTTTTTTTTTTGCATCGATTATATACAGAGTATATCATATATCAGAAGTAGAAATGTTAATCCAACTGTAGTATTTTGCTTAAATAATAGCTACAAATTCCCAAAGAACCACCTAGGATAGTAATCTGTTCTAGATTTTGAAAATATAATCCTAGAAAATTTTACCCCCTTTAAGTCAAGCTTAAAAACTATTAAATGAATACTTATAAATTGTATTTATGGTTTATCCAATTAAACAGAGAAAGTTTCAAAATAAATTATATTAGCTCAATTTTGGACAGTTTCCTAGAAAAATATAATCCTTGGAAAGTTTTGATAGAACTGAAAACGTTGTATTAAGAAAATAGAATGAAGTATCCCAGAATTAGCCTGCCCATGAGGGAAGTCATAATAGAGAAAGAATTTGCCTTTAAATCTTTTGCACCCAAGAGGAAAATAAGTTTCTAGAACAGTATGTTATTCACAATAGAGAACCAAAACCAATGTTATTGGTAAACAAGCAGGACGTTATTTGTCTCTTCACCTGCCATGAAATAATTCAAATCATTTTAGTTCACTTTATGGTAAAATAAATGGCAAGACACTGAAAGTAATACACCATTTAATTTATTTCCCTTAATTCAATCCCAGAAATCAAAATAGGATGGGAAATATTTCATACTTCCTATCAAGAACTTATCTCTAAATGGAATCTTTTTCACAAATACTCAACACAAAAGCATGCAAACTGTCAATCTACAAAATGAATGCTGATCATTGGAGGGTTTTCTACTTACCAAACATTTATTTAATACCCACTTGACCTAATTTACTTGGTTCAACCAAAGTTACTACAGATTGCTACGGGATACATAAATTTCATTCAATTTTTTCACTCAATACCAAGTCTGTAAGCATCTTCAGTTGTTTTTAAATGGAGAGCCCTCATCCCTTCATGGATGTTTTTTCCCTTCTTTTGATATCCTCTTTTCAGAACCCAGGTAGCGTAGTGTATATACCTCTAATTTAACATCCATTATATTTATTATTTATTGTAGCTGTCATTTCACTGTTCCTACTATGCTGTGCACTCACTGATGGCAGGAATGTCATTTTGTATTCATTTTTTAGTACGTAACACCAAATAAAATACCTAGTACATGTAGGAGGTCAATAAACATTTGGTGAACAAAGGTAACTAATTAAATACCTCCAAAAAGCTATGAAAGCTATAACTACGAGATGCTACTATTGAAGATTAATGTATTAATCTAACATTAGGATGGGAAGACTGAGTGATGTTTAGATTTTTTGTCCCCCCTTGGTGTCAATAACATATATGAAACTTAATAGTAAAATAGGATGAAAGACTTGATTGGAGATGGAAGAATGAGGCTCTTCATGGGAATCTCAGCTGTGTGAGTGACCATGGTGCCACCTTGATGCTGATATTCTACCTCAGAGGGATTCACCACTGTTAGGTAATCTAGCACTAAGGAACAGACTCTCCTGGAATTATTGTGATAGTCCAGCTTTATTCCTCAATTAAATGCAGACAATTTACATTTAGAAAGCAAGGAGAATCTAAATGAAGCATTTACAAAGCCCTTCCCTATGGAAACTGTATTTCCATACTCTGCGTGCCTATTACTATTATTTTTCTTTAAATCTTTGAGTATAATTGCTTTACAATACTGTGCTAATTTCTGCTGTATAACAAAGTGAATCAGCTATACGTATACATATATCCCCATATCCCCTCCCTCTTGCGTCTCCCTCCCACCCTCCCTATCCCACCCCTCTAGGTGGTCACAAAGCACTGAGCGGATCTCCCTGTGCTATGTAGCTGCTTCCCACTAGCTATTTATTTTACATTTGGTAGTGAATAAATGTCAGTGCTACTCTCTCACTTCCTCCCAGCTTAAACTTTCCGCTTCCCGTGTCCTCAAGTCCATTCTCTAGTAGGTCTGTGTCTTTATTCCCGTCCTGACCCTATGTTCTTCGTGACCATATTTTCTTTTTTTTTTTTTTAGATTCCATATATATGTGTTAGCATATGGTATTTGCTTTTCTCTTTCTGACTTACTTCACTCTGTATGGCAGACTCTAGGTCCATCCACCTCACTACAAATAACCCAATTTTGTTTCTATTTATGGCTGAGTAATATTCTGTTGTATATAAGTGCCACATATTCCTTATCCATTCATCTGTTGAAGGACACCTAGGTTGCTTCCATGTCCTGGCTATTGTAAATAGAGCTGCAATGAACATTGTGGTACATGACTCTTTTAGAATTATGGTTTTCTCAGGGTATAGGCCCAGTAGTGGGACTGCTGGGTCATATGGTAGTTCTATTTTCAGTTTTTTAAGGAACCTCCATACTGTTCTCCATAGTGGCTGTATCAATTTACATTCCCACCAACAGTGCAAGAGGGTTCCCTTTTCTCCACACCCTCTCCAGCATTTATTGTTTGTAGATTTTTTGATGATGGCCATTCTGACTGGTGTGAGGTGACACCATATTGTAGTTTTGATTTGCACTTCTCTAATGATTAGTGATGTTGAGCATCCTTTCATGTGTTTGTTGGCAATCTGTATATCTTCTTTGGAGAAATGTCTATTTAGGTCTTCTGCCCATTTTTGGATTGGATTGTTCGTTTTTTTGATATTGAGCTGCATGAGTTGCTTGTATATTTTGGACATAAATCCTTTGCCAGTTGCTTCGTTTGCAAATATTTTCTCCCATTCTGAGGGGTGTCTTTTCGTCTTGTTTATGGTTTCCTTTGCTGTGCAAAAGCTTTTAAGTTTCATTAGGTCCCATTGTTTGTGTTTCCATTTCTCTAGGAGATGGGTCAAAGAGGATATTGCTGTGATTTATGTCATAAAGTGTTCTTCCTATGTTTTCCTCTAAGAGTTTGATAGTTTCTGGCCTTACATTAGCTGTTTAATCCATTTTGAGTTTATTTTTGTGTATGGTGTTACGGAGTGTTCTAATTTCATTCTTTTACATGTACCTGTCCAGTTTTCCCAGCACCACTTATTGAAGAGGCTGTATTTTCTCCATTGCACATTCTTGCCTCCTTTATCAAAGATAAGGTGACCATATGTGTGCAGGTTTATCTCTGGGCTTTCTATCCTGTTCAATTGATCTATATTTCTGCTTTTGTGCCAGTACCATACTGTCTTGATTACTGTAGCTTTGTAGTATAGTCTGTGGTCCGGGAGCTGATTCCTCCAGCTCCTTTTTTCTTTCTCAAGATTGCTTTGGCTATTCTGGGTCTTTTGTGTTTCCATACAAATTGTGAAATTTTTTGTTCTAGTTCTGTGAAAAATGCCATTGGTAATTTGATAGGGATTGCATTGAATCTGTAGATTGCTTTGGGTAGTAGAGTCATTTTCACAATGTTGATTCTTCCCATCCAAGATTCTTCCAATCTCTCCATCTGTTTATATCATCTTTAATTTCTTTCATCAGCGTCTTATAGTTTTCTACATACAGGTCTTTTTTCTCCTTAAGTAGATTTATTCCTAGGTATTTTATTCTTTTCGTTGCACTGGTAAATGGGAGTGTTTCCTTAATTTCTCTTTCAGATTTTTCATCATTAGTGTATAGGAATGCAAGAGATTTCTGTGCATTAATTTTGTATCCTGCTACTTTACCAAATTCATTGATTAGCTCTAGTAGTTTTCTGGAAACATCTTTAGGATTCTCTATGTATAGTATCATGTCATCTGCAAACAGTGACAGTTTTACTTCTTCTCTTCCAATTTGGCTTCCTTTTATTTCTTTTTCTTCTCTGATTGTGGTGGCTTCAACTTCCAAAACTATGTTGAATAATAGTGGTGAGAGTGGACACCCTTGTCTTGTTCCTAATTTTAGAAGAAATGGTTCCAGTTTTTCACCATGAAGAACGATGTTGGCTGTGTGTTTGTCATATATGGCCTTTATTATGTTGAGGTAAGTTCCCTCTATGACTACTTTCTGGAGGGTTTTTATCATAAATGGTGTTGAATTTTGTCGAAAGCATTTTCTGCATTTATTGAGAGGATCAAATGGTTTTTATCCTTCAGTTTGTTAATATGTTGTATCACATTGATTGATTTGTGTATATTGAGAATCCTTGCATTCCTGGGATAAACCCCACTTGATCATGGTATATGATCCTTTTAATGTGCTGTTGGATGCTGTTTGCTAGTATTTTGTAGAGGACTTTTGCATCTATGTTCATCAGTGATATTGGTTTGTAATTTTCTTTTTTTGTGACATCTTTGTCTGGTTTTGGTATCAGGGTGATGGTGGCCTCATAGAATGAGTTTGGGAGTGTTCCTCCCTCTGCTATATTTTGGAAGAGTTTGAGAAGGTTAGGTGTTAGCTCTTCTCTAAATGTTTGATAGAATTCGCCTGTGAAGCCATCTGGTCCTGGGCTTTTGTTTGTTGGAAGATTTTTATTCTTTTTTTTTTTTTGGTGGTACACGGGCCTCCCACTGCTGCGGCCTCTCCCGTTGCGGAGCACAGGCTCCAGATGCGCAGGCTCTGCGTCCACGGCTCACGAGCCCAGCCACTCCACAGCATGTGGGATCCTCCTGGACCGGGGCACGAACCCACGTCCCATGCATCGGCAGGCAGACCCTCAACCACTGCACCACCAGGGAAGCCCTGTTGGAAGACTTTTAATCACAGTTTCAATTTCAGTGCTTGTGATTAGTTGTTCTATTTTCTATTTCTTCCTGGTTCAGTCTCGGAAGTTTGTGCTTTTCTAACAATTTGTCCAATTTTTCCAGGTTGTCCATTTTATTGGCATAGAGTTGCTTGCAGTAGTCCCTCATGTTTCTTTGTATTTCTGCAGGATCAGTTGTTGCTTCTCCTTTTTAATTTCTAATTCTTTGATTTGAGTCTTCTGCTTTTTTTCTAGATGAGTCTGGCTAGTGGTTTATCAATTTTGTTTATCTTCTCAAAGAAACAGCTTTTAGTTTTATTGATCTTTGCTATCATTTCCTTTGTTTCTTTTTCGTTTATTTCTGATCTGATCTTTATGATTTCTTTCTTTTTGCTAACTTTGGGGTTTTTTTTGTTCTTCTTTCTCTAATTGCTTTAGATGTAAGGTTAGATTGTTTATTAGAGATTTTTATTGTTTCTTTAGATAGGATTGTATTCCTATAAACTTCCCTCTTAGAAACGCTTTTGCTGCATCCCATAGGTTTTGGGTCGTCGTGTCTTCATTGTCATTTGTTTCTAGGTATCTTTTGATTTCCTCTTTGATTTCTTCAGTGATCTCTTGGTTATTTAGTAGCGTATCATTTAGCCTCCATGTGTTTGTATTTTTCACAGATTTTTTTCCTGTAATTGATATCTAGTCTCAGCGTTGTAGTTGGGAAAGATACTGGATATGATTTCAATTTTCTTAAATTTACCATGGCTTAAGTTGTGACCCAGGATATGATCTATCCTGGAGAATGTTCAATGAGCACTTGAGAAGAAAGTGTATTCTGTTGTTTTTGGATGGAATATCCTATAAATATCAATTAAGTCAATCTTTTTAATGTATCATTTAAAGCTTGTGTTTCCTTATTTATTTTCATTTTGGATGATCTGTCCATTGGTGAAAGTGGGGTGTTAAAGTCCCTTAGTATTATTGTGTTACTGTCGATTTCTCCTTTTATGGCTGTTAGCATTTGCCTTATGTATTGAGGTGCTCCTATGCTGGATGCATAAATATTTACGATTGTTATATCTTCTTCTTGGATTGATCCCTTGATCATTATGTAGTATCCTTCTTTGTCTCTTATAACAGTCTTTATTTTACAGTCTATTTCGTCTATATGAGAATTGCTACTCCAGCTTTCTTTTGATTTGCATTTACATGGAATATCTTTTTCCATCCCCTCACTTTCAGTCTCTATGTGTCCCTAGGTCTGAAGTGGTTCTCTTGTAGACAGTATATATACGGGTTTTGTTTTTGTATTCATTCAGCCAGTCTGTGTCTTTTGGTTAGAGCATTTAATCCATTTACATTTAAGGTAATTATCAATATATATGTTCCTATTACCATTTTCTTAATTGTTTTGTGTTTGTTTTTGTAGGTCTTTTCCTTCTCTTGTGTTTCCTGCCTAGAGAAGTTCCTTTAGCATTTGTTGTTAAGCTGGTTTGGTGGTGCCGAGTTCTCTTAACTTTTGCTTGTCTGTAAAGGTTTTAATTTTCCTTCAAATCAGAATGAGATCCTTGCTGGGTAGAGTAATCTTTTTTGTAGGTTTTTCCCTTTCATCACTTTAAATATTTCCTGCCACTCCCTTCTGGCTTGTAGAGTTTCTGCTGAAAGATCAGTTGTTAACTTTATGGGGATTCCCTTGTATATTATTTGTCGCTTTTCCCTTGCTGCTTTTAATATTTTTTCTTTATGTTTAATTTTTGATAATTTGATTAATATGTGTCTTGGTGTGTTTCTCCTTGGATTTATCCTATATGGGACTCTCTGCATTTCCTGGACTCGATCCACTATTTCCTTTCCCATGTTAGGGGAGTTTTCAACTAAAATCTCTTCAAATATTTTCTCAGACCATTTCTTTTTCTCTTCGTCTTCTGGGACCCCTATGTTTCAAATGTTGGTGTGATTAATGTTGTCCCAGAGGTCCCTGAGACTGTCCTCAATTCTTTTCATTCTTTTTTGTTTATTCTGCTCTGCAGTAGTTATTTCCACTATTTTATCTTCCAGGTCACTTATCTGTTCTTCTGCCTCAGTTATTCTGTTTTTGATTCCTTCTAGAGAATTTTAAATTGCATTTATTATGTTGTTCATTATTGTTTGTTTGCTCTTTATTTCTTCTAGGTCTTTTTAAATACTTTCTTGTATTTTCTCCATTCTATTTCCAAGATTTGGGATCATCTTTACTATCATTACTTTGACTTCTTTTTCAGATAGACTGCCTGTTTCCTCTTCATTTGTTTGGTCTGGTGGGTTTTTACCTTTCTTCTCTATCTGCTGCATATTTCTCTGTCTTCCCATTTTGCTTACTTTCTGTGTTTGGGGTCTCCTTTTCACAGGGTGCAGTTTCGTAGTTTCCATTGTTTTTGGTGTCTGCCTCCAGTGGGTAAAGTTGGTTCAGGGGCTTGTGTAGGCTTCCTGGTGGAGGGGACTGGTGCCTGTGTTCTGGTGGGTGGGGCTGGATCTTGTCTTTCTGATGGGCAGGGCTGCATCAAGTGCTGTGTTTTGGGGTGTCTGTGAACTTAGTATGATTTTAGGCAGCCTCTCTGCTAATGGGTGGCGTTGTGTTCCTGTCTTGCTAGTTGTTTGGCATGGGCCATCCAACACTGGAGCTTGCTGGCCGTTGGGTGGAGCTGGGTCTTAGCGTTGAGACGGAGATCTCTGGGAGAGCTCCCGCCGGTTGATATTACATGGGGCCAGGAGGTCTCTGGTGGTCCAATGTCCTGAACTCGGCTCTCCCACCTCAGAGGCTCAGGCCTGATACCAGGCCGGAGCACCAGGACCCTGTCAGCCACACGGCTTCTGAAATGTAGTCACGTTCTCCATTTAATTTGCAACTCCCTGTAGAAAAATGATTAGCCAACAATAAAGACTGCAGCCAGGCAGCGCTCTCTGTCTCTGTCTGTCTCTCTGACTCGCTTTCTCTCTCTCTGTATACGGTCTAGATGTCTCAGTAACCCCTTACTATCGCAAGGCTGTGTCCTTAAGGCAGCTTCTGGCGTGGGGGAGGCAAGCAGAATGTCGACTCTCATTGATGGAGCCAAATTCTCCTAAGACCTTAAACTCTTTCCTAGATGTGAATCAGTTAACTTTCAAATCTTCTTTGGGCCAAGAGAAGTGACTGGCTGACTCCAGTGTAATCTAGTACCATCCAATTTATAGTTAAGAGTTGGTGGTTTTTATTGTTGTTTTTAACATAATCTGACTCCAAAACAAATTTTATCAACTGGGCTTTCCTCTTCACACATAAATACTCCAGTAAAACAAATTAAATGTAATGTACACAATGGGAAATAAAATCCTTGAATAGGTGTCAATGACATGGTTGTTCTCCAAAATGATTCTACCAACCTGCCCTCCTAGCAATTTTCTTCTCTTTATCGGAGGTGAATCTGTGCTGAGGTTGCCTGTGCATCTTTCTTGCATGGAGTCCTCTTCTGAGTGTAGAGAAAAGGATGTCTGGTCCGTGTCAGTTGTACTGTCATGGTAACAACCATCGAAGGCCATGGCTTGAGCTGCATCAATACTGTACATTCCAGAAATCTGACAAAAAGACTTTTGTTATGGTTTTAGGAGTTGGAATTACAGTAAAAATCTAAACAATCAGATTTTAAAAATAGTTTCAATAAATACTAAGAATGTTTGCTTATTTTAAAGAATAGAATTCTGGTTTTGCTTCTGGTGTCTGATGAAAAGTCATTTTCATAATAAATGGAAAATATCATCTTAGACATCCATTTTTAATAGGGATTTAGAGAGAGAGAGATTTGAGCATTATACAAGTAAATGTATCACAACTATAATTGTCAATGTTTTCTAATTTAGTCCAGGCCTGACAGACTGTTACACTCAATGTTTTTTTCCACAAAAGGGAACATTGTTTCAAGTTTTCCTCTTTGTTTCTGAGTAGTATGAATCGTTTGCCCTAAGTTTGTGTGTTGAAATTGAATATGATTTATCAGAAGAGCAATATAAGCAATTGGACTTGTTTTTCAATGTATTTTTCCTCTTTAGAGAAAACACACCAGTATGCCTAATCAGTGTGGGGTTTTTGTCCCAAAACAGAACAATATCATCTGGTGATCCATTTTTGCTTGAATTTGGGGTGGAGATAGGGAATGATTTTAGCTGCTCCTTTAAAATGCAAATTGACCAAGCCTTCCCACTTTTGCTGAAAAGTACCTTTAAATGATACTAACATAGCTCAATTAAACAACTTGAAATTGGTGTATTTTTTTGAAGGAGTGAGTTATCAATGCTTTCCGGCTCCATTGCTTGACTGAATCTAAACCACTGTTTTTCTTTAAGGTTTTACTCTGCGGGAGATAGTGGTTCTCCCTGATACAGAGCTGTGTCTAGGAAGCAGCTGTTACTAATTGCTTTCTGAGAAAACAAAATTTCTTTTTTATCTCTAGGGAAACTAAAAAATGAACAAATATGGACAGACTACTACTGGATGAAAGTATTCATAATTCAAATTGGAGGCTGCAGAGTAAATTCTGCCAAAATGTGTATTTGGTTCAATACTGACTCAAAAACCTAATATTTTACTGAATTCAAGAGACATAAGGACTATTTTGTGCAGTCAGTAAACTAACCAGGGACCCATACTCGAATTATGTTTTCCCTTTTTGTTTTAGTTGTAGAAACTTCTCATAGTAAAATGAAAATGGGTAAAATAAACATGAAACGACATTGAGACTGAATTACTAACCAATAGCCAATAATAACACTTATATCCAACTCTGGATCTGAGGATAGAATAACTATATACTGTCTCCTTGGTTTTCTTTTTCCATTATGATAATTTAGATCTATAAAATTGGTTAAACCTTGCAGTGCACAATTTACCAGTAGGCTGCTAATGTCCACAAGTTTGTAAGTTGGTTGTTCCAGTAGAAACAACTGGTCTTTAATTTTTCACTCCAGCTTACAAATAAGCACAAAGCCAAGGCATATTATATCTAAAGTACAGATGTGATGGTTTTAGGCTGAGCTCTAAGTCCTAGAATTAGGAAAACATTTGGATGAAGAATAAGAAAGAAAATAGCTTCCTTTTTCCTTTCTGGGCAATGGTCAATGCTAGGGACAAATTTTCCATGGACCTTACTGTTCTCCCATCTCTTGGTATCTGGGGGTGGTTGGGACAGGTGTGTGATGGTGGTGATCGTGGTGTTAGAAGGAAATGAGCTTTACTTAACTTCATGATTTCATAGGGAGGAACTCCATAGCCTAACATTCCTGGTCTTTCTCATCATCCCTCAATCACTCTACCCTAGGGGTTTGGAAGAAGGAACTGGCATGTGTGGTTTTAGTCCTTTTGGAGTCACTTTAGGATCTGCATTGGTGTCCAGGTTTGTTTTCTGAAATGAGGTAAAGGAGACTGTCCTCACAGGGAAATCCTGAATTGTCTAGCTTCGCCAGTGACCAAGAGAGTAAGTACACTGAATACAGCAATGAAATATTAGTAGGACCCCCTGCTCACAGATCTAAGGCAATTTCTCTAAACTGCTTTACCAATAACAAAGGTAACATTATCACATCCATCTGTCTGGCTCCTACATCTCTCTCTCTCTCTCAGACTGGTTTCCCAACTCACATACAGAGGGGAGAGGTATCATTGATTAGCCCTCAATCCTACAGACATATCTTTTTTCCCTGCATCTCACCAGAGCATCCCACCCCTTTAAAGATCTCTCATCTCAAACAGCCTGTTCCCACTATCCCTTTCAAAACTGCTACTCCTTCAGAGAATATGCTCTGGGCACTAATCACAATAAGAACGTAACATTTGTGTAGCACTATATGGTATGCAAAAATGTTAAATGCATTTATTATATCATTTGATCTTCACAACAGCTCTGTGAGGTAATAGGGAAGAAATTCCACCATTTTGCAAATGCAGAATGAGGTTTAGGAGATAGCCTGGCACACGGAGCTAGGATATTAGGTTTGGCATCACTTCTGACTCCAAATCTGTGCTCTTTCATTTGTACCACAAACATATGAAGGGCAAGTAGGACATTTCTTTGAGATAATTGCACCTTTGAAGGAGAATGCATAGAATGGTGGTTTCCAGAGGTTGGGAGGAGGGGGAAATGGGGAGTTGTTTAATGGGTACAGAGTTTCAATTTTGCAAGGTGAACACTTTCTGGAGATTGGTTGTATGGCAATGTGTATACTCTTAATACTATGAAACTGTACACTTAAAAACAATTAAGGGCTTCCCTGGTGGCACAGTGGTTGAGAGTCCGCCTGCCGATGCAGGGGACACGAGTTCGTGCCCCGGTCAGGGAAGATCCCACATGCCGCGGAGCGGCTGGGCCCGTGAGCCATGGCCACTGAGCCTGTGCGTCCAGAGCCTGTGCTCCGCAACGGGAGAGGCCACAACAGTGAGAGGCCCGCATACCGAAAACAAAAAAAGAAAACAAAAACAATTAAGATGGCAAGTTCTATGTTATGTATATTTTACTACAATTGAAAATAAAAAATAATTTTTAAAGTGAACAATGCTTATTAATTCAAAAGAATATCTTCTGGGGTACACAGAAGACTGTGAACAACCCAATCAAGTGAAAAGAACATGCAGGTAGTGTGAGCACATGTGCTTTGTGGTGGGGTGGGTGGAGGTGGGGAGTCAGAGGACTAGCTAGAGGTGGCCGAAATTACTACAGTGCCTCTGTCGTGGGTTCACCACTCCCCACATGAAAACAAAACAAAACAAAATAAAACAAGAACAAAATTCTTCTCCTCATCACACATTTATCTCTTTCACTTCACAGCTTATCTAATCATGGCTCTTCACAGTGTGGCTATGGATTGGCAGCAGCCAGGGCTTAGAAATGCAGACCCTCAGCTCCCACCCCAGACCTACTGAATGAAAATCTTAACAAATCCCAGGTGATGCGTACATGCCGATTACTGCATACTCGTCTAAAAGCTCCTGATTTTCTCACGCCTGCATAGCGGTCACTGTGGGTATGCATGTGACAGAGACTCATACTTCCATGCTGTCAACAAAAGAAACTAAAGCATCTGCAATGAAGCAAAATCAGTTTCTGTTACAGCTTTGACTCAAAGGATATGAAATAAAAGACTGAAGTAGCATTACAGGAGATCTGAGCTGCGACTGCAGCTCTGTTGGTTGTGGATCTTTTGGCAAATCACCAGAGATAATCATCTCCGCAAGGCCTACATCATGGAGTTGATATGAGGGCTCAGTTCCAGAAGAGGATATACAAATGCTCTGGAAAGTATGAAATACCCTCACTAGAAATATAAAAAAATATTAAATAATGTTTTGGGTGTGTATAGTCATTGTAAGAATTTCTTAAACCGGTGTGAATATATCACATTAAAATTGCACATATATATATACACATATACACACACACATATATATAGCAAACAAATTGATTTGATCAGTTAGGTTTCTGAAGTAAAACATCATGTGTCAGTTCTCGTAATAACAGGAAGTTGGTGCCCCACTCCTTTGTGAAATGAAGCAGGGAGAGAGCAATCTATCCAGATTGATAATGTCCCAAGGAACAGGTGATAACATTCAGGCCCAGAAGGTACCTTATTCCCAGTACACTGTGAAGAGAAGAACCTTCCCTCGTGCTCTACCACTCTCCCGAGTGACTAGAAAAGAAAAATAAATCCTAGCTCTTGGTGGAGATCGATCATTGATTGGTTGAGAGCACAGCCTTTGGAGTCAGGGTGCTCCAGAAACAAATCCTGATTCCTCTTAAGCTGTGTGACCTTGGTCAAGTTACTCCCCCATCTGCTCCTATTTCACCTCCGTAAAATGAAGGTGATAAAGTACCAACCTCTTGGAGTTACTCTGAGAATTAAAAGACATAATATGTTGGATGGTTAGCACAATGCCAATATATAAGAAACACTCATTAAATGTTAGCTATTATTATTATCATCATCATCATCTACTTGAAAGGATGTGATTTGTACATCAACCCCTTCTTTTCAAGGGTTAGAGTCAGTGGAGGGGAGCACACTGAGAGAAATTCCTCACACAGAAAATCTCTCGGCAAAGGTGAATGAGGATGCTGAGGAAACCAACCAGCACAGAGCAGAAAGAATAAAGTTCAATATCAAATTGTCATCACCCCATAAACTTGCATCTTGCCAAGGCACATGGACTTCACACAAGGGTTGCAATGCAGTCAGGAGAGGGCATAGATGAGGGTAGTCTTTTTCACATTCCGGAAAGGATACAACAGTCAAAAGAAGGCAGTACCTTCCCTGTCTTCACTGTGGTGAGGTAGTTCACGGCTGCGTACTCAAGGACTGACAGGAAGACAAAGAGGGAGCTAACCCACAGGTACACGTCCACGGCCTTGACGTAGGACACCTGGGGCGTGGAGGCGCACACCCCAGAGAGGATCGTGGACATGGTCAGCACCATGGTGATTCCTGCCATTTGAGAACAGTGATGAGTTCGGTGACATAACCATTCAGCTCCAGGTGCTGGTGCTGGATGACACCAGGGGATACATTTCCAGACTGATACCTGGTGATCAAAGGCGTGTGTGTGTGGACGGAATCCCAGCATGTTAACCTAGTACATGGCTTGCGCCTAAGCAAGAAACTCTGCTTGGATTTCTCTTTCCATCTCATTTTCTCACCCTCACCCCCATTGTCTGTGACGTCTCCTTCCCTCCAGCTAAAGTCTCCACGGAGTCAGACTTGTCTTTAAGGATCCATTGCTTCCCACCCTCAGTCGGGCCTCTTCTAACCATCCCAGGAAGGTAATAATGTATTCAAGTTTTAAAAATTCTTCTGAGAAAGAAATTCTAAAACCATTTCCACTACCCTTCCCCATCATTTCACAACTTCTACTGTTCAGAAAGCGTCTTCATGTCAATCTTTAATCTTTCATTTGTCAGGGAGTGATCTTTAGCAGCATTAAAGATTGCTTTCTCTGTATTTTTCTTTCATATAGAATACTTACAAGCCATCGTTATTGGTATCACTTTGCCCCTGGTTACTGAAACTACAATTCAGTTGAGATTCAGAACGGAAGTGTGTTAGTGGAGGCTGGTTTCAGTGTAAATATTTACTAAGCAACTGCTAAATGCCACTTACTTTTTGCGCCTCCCTTCCCTTTCCCTTGTTGTCCAGTACTCCTACCACTTTCCTTCTCTTCCCTTCCTCTCCCTGACCACTGCCTTCCCCTTCCCTTTCCTTTTCTTCTCTTCCTTTCCCTTCTTTAATCCCTGCCATGGGCGTCAGAGGTAACAAGATCAATGTTCTGGGGGACAATGCAGAAAGAAGTGACTCTGAGACTTCCTTAATAAAATGCCAGCCTTGGGGAGGGCTACTCTGTGTCTACACTAATTTCTCAGAGGCATACTGCAAGAGTACTGCCTGGAGAGGAAGTAAAGTATTGTAAATATTTGAAATGTACACTGGCTGGCATGGTTTTATTTATTAACTTCCCACCAGGGACGTGCAGATGGAATCCTTAATGATTTTTATAAGTTGTGAGGACATTTTAATGTTAACAGACAGAGTCCCGAACAGCAGGAGGAGCGCTGAGATTTACTCCTAAATGTACAGACACAGCACGTGGACAGCTTTCACCCGCACATTTCTACCTTTTCAACAAATTCTATAATTCTGCAAGGTTCTCATCTGAGGGAGGCCCATATCAAAGACAATGACAGTGCTACAGAGCTATTCAATTTCAAATTAAGTTTTTCCTTTGGATGACCCAAACCAATGCAATTTGGCAATTTGATAGTCACCATAGGAGGGCCTGGAATCTCACCTTCACACTGATTTGAACTCCAGAGTAAGAAACCTAAAAGCTTCTCTAGCACTTACCATGAAATGCAGCTCACTGACCCACTGAGTCTCAGGTTTCCCCAACAATGGTAGTATCAATAATCTGCGTCTCGGTGGAGGCTGCTTGCATTCCTTGCTACATAAACATGGAGATGTGAACTTTTTATTAATGGATCAGGTGTATGTATAGCTGAAGCTGAGATTAATAAATAAAACTTGCTTGCCTTTATTGAATGTTTACCCGCCACAAACCTAGGTAAATATTAACCACATGTTGCAGAGGAGAGCGGCTAATGAGCCTGAGTCTGGTCAGGAGCAGGACTGAAACCTTTCTCTCTGAGTGTAGAACCATGCTCTTTTCATGCAAACCTGTGGCCTCTCATTCTGAACCTGTAGAGGAAATTTCCTTTTGTTTTGTTTTGGTTTGTTTTTGCGGTACGCGGGCCTCTCTCTGTTGCAGCCTCTCCCGTTGTGGAGCACAGGCTCCAGACACACAGGCTCAGCGGCCATGGCTCACGGGCCCAGCCGCTCCGCGGCATGCGGGGTCCTCCCGGACCGGGGCACGAACCCACGTCCCCTGCATCGGCAGGTGAACCCTCAACCACTGCGCCACCAGGGAAGCCCTCCTTTTGTTTTTAAGATTATAAACCAATTTCTATATATGGAGTATCTCTGAGACAAGATGCTGTAAAATTGAGTGTAGAATTATGTCAGGAAGCATGAAGGTACTTTGTGCTTTACAAGAGGCCAAAAGTCTTACTCCTGTCAGGATTTCCCTGGTAAAACCGTGAAAACTGTGAAAATCCTAAATGAACATTCCTATTTAGGAATGTTTACCTCATTTGTTCAAAAATGTTGAAATGTTTTCTCTTACTGGTTTTCTAAGATATGGAAGATAGAACTTGAATTTTTTTCAGTGAACAGTAACATGAAGCTTAATGGACAAAATAGGGTTTAGAAAAACACACAGATACATGCTCTTGTCATGTATTTTAAATTGATGACTGTTGGGTCAATAAAAGGGAATTGCATTATCTCTATTTGCCAGACAGCAATAAACTAGCAGTCATTTTCTTTAGAAAGGTGCTTAGTCCAACTAATTTTTGGTAGCTTTATTTATTTTTAAACCAGCATTCTAGACTTTCCTCTTTAAAAGGAGCAAACAGAGAGAGGGAGAGACAGGGAGACTGGGGAGAAGGGAATGCTGAGTACAGGGAGTAAGGGGTGAGAAAACTGATATATAAATTCCTAAAGCAATAGGACTTGGAGTAAGGAGTATTACAGCTACGTTAACCACACTTTGTCTTGAGCCACCCCTCAGAAATACATTAACCTTGACAAACTGTATTCATTCCAAGCCCATTAAAGTTAACATCCCAATAAAGGAGTTTTGAATTATAGGAAGTGACCATTTAGTCAAAGAAAGGTCCTGTGTTGGGATTAGAGAATTATTTTCCCACCTACTGAAATTGCTATGCATAGTTAGGAAAGTGTTATGAGGCAATAGTTAGTCTGGCTTCTGGGACTCAACTTCCCTGAGCCTCGCAGTTTCACTCACCATATTAATTCTTAAGGACACATATGAGATCCAAAGAGTCCTGCAGTTAGGGGAGAATTATTCATCTATCTTTGTGTTTCATTGGCTATTTTTTGCCATATACGATGGAGAGGTTCATTGACCTGTGTGAAAGCAGTAGGGCCTGCAGACGTCACTTAGAACTACTGAGTCAGTTCACCCCTTCAGTGGCTGTGTGGTGGGGAGCTCTTTTGAAGGAATAGGTGTCTACATTCATCTTTAAATGAGCAAAAACATTTTCCCTGTAGGCCTAGGCAGAAGAAAAATATTAAGTGATGTGAGGGAGAGAAACATAGGCTGGATATCCAAATACCACCCTATGGCCAGAAAGTAACAACCATTATTCCACAAAGGTGGTGCCAGAGTCCGTGGCACAGAAGTTCTGGTTACTTCTATAATGGTAAAATGAATAGCTCCTAAGTATTTACTTTTCCAGGTATACGGGATATCTTCTGTTAGACATTTTGCTTTATGAATGACTACATGCCTGAAAGTTTTAGTTGCCTTTCTCTGCCATGTTTATTTCCTGATAAATGACCCCATTACTTCATACATTGTACATGAAAGGCATACCCCAGCAGAGGGGTCAAAACAGGAACGATGGATACAAGGAAAGAAGGAGGGAGATAGAAAGGAGAGGAGAACCCTCCATGAGGGTTAAAACATCCTTGAACAGCTTGTAATAGTCTCACACCAGATCGAATAGAAACATAGAATGGTATTTTAACCCATTACACATTCCAAGTTATGATAGCTATTGTCTCTTATGAGAAGTACCTAATCACAATTGATACTTTTGTGCTGTTCAGCTCCCGTTGTTCTTTATCTGAAACGTGACAAATGTGGAAGGGTCTTAACCAGCAAATGATTCATCCTCAATCAGCAAATGAACCCAAATGTGGAAGAGTCTTAATGAATCATCACTGTTTTCAGTTAGTAGCTAAAATACAGTTATTAAAAACATGGTGGGCTAAATACTGGTAGTTTAACAACTATGTATTGAGCACAAAATATGTGCAGGACACTGTGCCAGTCACGTAGGGACAGAAAAGAGGATAATAATGATCCTTTTCCTTGAGAAACTCATATTCTAATAGAGGAGACAAGATGAGCTACCAACCCATCCCATAGCCGAACATGAAATAGAGGAAGTAGGGGTCTCAGGAGAGATACAAAGTGCTATGTGGTCCAAAGATGGGAGAGACCATATCTGCCTGGAACCAACAGTAAAGGCTTCTGGCTGTATAGAAATGGCTGAATTTGACAGACAAAGACAGGTAGGGAGGGCATTCTAGGCAGAGTGAGAGCCAGAACAAATATATAGAGGTGAGATACGCAGATAGGCATGAGGGCCTGTTTGAGAACATTGAACATTCAAATTGGTTGAAGCTTAGTAGGGCTAGTATGTTGAGGCAGGAGTATGATTGAAAATTTAGCAAATAAAAATACAGAACACTCAGTTATATTTCAATTTCAGACGAACAATGAGCAGTGTTTTAGTATCAGTATGTCCCATACAATATTTGGGATATACTTAAATGAAAACATTATTTGGTGCTTATCCAAAATATAGATTTAACCAAGTGTCTTGTATTTTATCTGGCAACCCTCAAGGGACACCTTGGATTCCAAGTTGAGTGTATTTACTCCAATGGCATTTGAGATGAGAGTATTGTGATCACATTTGCGTTTTAGAGATATCACTCTGGTCATAGGGGCAAGAAGAGAAGGAGGTGAAATAAGCTATTACAAGGCCTCTACAAGCCCAAACTACATCTTTGTACAAATTAGTAGGAGGTGCCCCTTCCTCTGGAGGACGTCACCCCAAACCATGTCCCATGGAACTCGGGCTGGATTTCTGCTCCCTACTCCTCACTGGGTGCACTGAAAAATTAGGAGTTTTGGATTAACAGATACATGCTACTATATATAAAATAGATAAACAGCAAGGACTTACTATATAGAACAGGTTACTATACATAATACCTTGCAATAACCTGTAACGGGAAGGAATCTGAATCACTTTGCTGTACACCTGAAACTAACACAACATTGTAAATCAACTATACGTCAATAAAAAAAAATTTTAAAACAGAGGGCAAAGTATCTTTGAAAGAACTTGAAGGTGGTAGGAAGGAAAAGCCTGAGAGGATAGCGGTGTTCTAGGAATACTACAGTTCTATTAAAAAGGAGAGGGACACTTCTTATTTGTATATTATTTTACATAAATCTGCATAGAAATTTCCTAACCCTGAGGAATCAGATGTAGACACAAGAAGCACAGAATTTCAGGGGCGACTTAAATGGATTTCAGTGTTCTCCATTCACCCCACCCTGCCCTGGAACGAGCGTTTACTGCTGTCATTTTCAAGGTATAAGAGTTGAGCAGTCAGCTTCAGGGATCCCATTGAAAATCATATCCATAAACCTTTAGAGACTGAATGCCCTTCTCATTCTGTCTCGAGGGCTGGAAATAGGCCTTTAGTCTCCTCTTTTGGGTCTACACTGCCCTACTGCCCTACTGAGGTCAGGGCCAGGCTGCTCTGATGTGAAGGAACAGCCACAATAATTTAATTACTCATTCAGATAGTATGTTTCCTCTTGAAGACGTTCAAGCCTCAAATGCTTGTAGATTGAAGCTTTTAATAGGGGAAAGAGGTGAACAAATTACTAATATTAATGACGATTTATGTCTTTCAAATGATCTTTTGAAGCGTGCATATAATTTGTGAACATTAACTTAGAAATCACCCTTTCTGGAATGAATTGCGTGATAATTAAAATGATTATGAACCACTTATGACAATCTTCTCTCTAGTTAGAGCATTACAGGTGAAAGAACAAAATCAACCAAAATGATAGAGTTCTGCCCCAAACCAGCTAAGAAGGCAGGTGGGATTGACTCTTGGGTTCCCACTAAGTAACATGTTATCTAAGTGCTTAGCTTGGCAACTCTACTTTGTAAGGACTCAATAACTGCTAAGTGGGTCATTCCCATAAATCTGTATGTGTGACCATGGCAATATAGCATATGTAGATAGAGGAGATAATATACCTGTTAATGAGGCTGGAAATGTTTCTCCATCTGAAATCTCTTGCCCACTAACGTGTCACCATACCTAAAATTCCACTGCAGCTGATTCTGATTTTAGCGTTTAGATTACGCCCTAATTTCTAACTAGTGCTCATGTTTCCAAATTCAAACATCCCCCTCTCCAAGAGGTAATTTATTAAGGTACCAGTATAGTGTGAATTGGTTTGAACTGAAATCTTCTGTGATGTACGGGTTTGTCAGGGAAAGTGAAATGAACTTGGGCAAGGGATAGGGAGGTTTTCCTGGAAGGGAGAAGAGAGACATTTATAAAGTGAGGCTGTTTATGCTTCATAATTTCACCCTCTCTCCTTACTATCATCCAGCTTTGGTCAGTTGGTGCAGCCTTCATACCTAATGTCTGGATTCCCGAGGAAAGAGTCCAACTACAATTTGCCCTTGAGGCTGTCAAGCCAAGTACTGTAACCTGAGCCCACATCAGTAACTATCCCTACTAAACCATCAGTCTCTTTCCCTCTCCACTTATCACCCTTTTTATTTACCTTCCTCGACATTTCTCCCATATTAACATTTCACAAAGGTGTGGAAAGACTTACCCAAGGAAACTCTTGCAGGAACAGCTCTCTGGTCAACCCAAAATGAAACCCAGGAAAGCATTACCATCAACACAGTTGGGAAATAGGTTGGCAGCACGAAGAAGAAAATATGCCTCCTTAGCACAAAGTTGACGAAAAGCCTGTGGTACCAACCTATGAGAAAAAGCCAAAGTTTTCATCAGAACAGGCTTCTTCGTGGAAACCCCACACTTAGTGAAACAACCTGCTTCTTTAGACTCCAAGCTCTTAGGGAACACGGAACTTAACACACTCACCCTTGTTTACCCAGCATTGGCATAGGACCTGGGCCTGGCACTCCATCGAATGTTTGTTGAACTAACTGAACTGCAGTCTGTTTAATTATCTGACTCAAAGATCCTCCTTTAAATTTCATACCTGCTGTTCAGGGATGAATGGTAATTACATTTTATGGGATGGCCTTTAAAGACCTTTCTCCAAAATATACTGTGTTTGCAGTGTTTCTGCAGGTAAGAAAGTCTTCAGTACATGGCTAATGACTGATGCAATAGCCAATACACTATTTATTAGCTATAAGAAATGAAATGAAATATATTATTTCATTTGTGAAGGATGTGAAGGAAAAGATTCACAGTAGCTACTAGGTCACTGGATTCCAAGTTAGGATCCAGACAGCTAGGGATTCAAAGAAGAGCTAGGGGGAGGGAGTATCCGTAAACTATTTTTTATTATTTCAAAGTTTCACGGGTACCATTAATTTATCTATGATAAGTCTGCCAAAAAGTAGCCAAATGATGTTCTTTTGCTTGTTGTTGGAATTATATAAACTCACGTTGGTAATATTGATTAATTTGTGCTGATCAAAAGTACAAATTGTAGTCACATCCACACACATTTTGTTCAGGTTTCCCTTTTCACATTGGCTGCAAGGAAGTTTAAAGCCATATTTTTGGACCATCTATAGGACTTCTCTGAGTGCCGTTCTCTAATAACCACATATATTCTACAACATAACTTACCCTTGTTTTACATTTTTCTTTCTCACACATTTCTAATTCATATCATGCTTTATTTCACAATAGTTGTGATGTCAATCTTATTAAACCTTTTCTAAAATAAGGCAGTAAATAATGAAATGATAAAAATGAAAGTATATCTTTTATAAATTAGTGGTAAGATTAATTTTTCTATGATAAATGCAGTTTACTTTGAGACAAAATCATTCAAATCACAGAGACTATAGGTCAAAATAATAAATAAAACTAAATCATAGATGTTGCAAAGTTGGAGAACTCTTCTACTTCCTCAGTAGTAACTTCTTAGGTAACTCAAGATGGCAAACCTATTTAGACAGATTAGGTAAATATTTAGGCACTTAGTCTAAGATATACTCCTAGTCAATCCACACCGAATTGGCAGACTGCATGCCTAATATTCTACATTTTTTTTTTTTTCTTCCGGTACGCGGGCCTCTCACTGTTGGGGCCTCTCCCGTTGAGGAGCACAGGCTCCGGACGCGCAGGCTCAGCGGCCATGGCTCATGGGTCCAGCCGCTCCGTGGCACGTGGGATCTTCGCGGACCGGGGCACAGAACCCGTGTCCCCTGAACCAGCAGGCAGACTCTCAACCATTGCACCACCAGGGAAGCCCAATATTCTACTCTTAATTAACTGCTGGTTACCCTTCTCTTTCCTACTTGTTCTGAGTTTCTCTCACCACCAGTTGATATGTTTCAGGAACACCAAACAATTTTGTTACCAAGGCTAATAAAAGATACACTACATAGTGCATTCTAAAGTCAAAATATACATTTTTTAAGCTACTCACTGTCTTGTATTACCCATGTCACAGCCCACTTCATTATGGTTTGCAATTGAGAATTTTGATTATGGTTGTAGAGTGGAATAATAGCATCTCTGACGTTATAGCTTCATATATTATGAGATTAAAAGAGATAAGGAAAAGCTGTGAAAGTACTTCATAAAGAAAGACATTAATGCATACGGTTTTAAGTCTTGAAATATATTTAGGTAACGAGGTCCTTTCTTTACTCATAATTTTCTGAATTTTTTTTTTTTTTTTTGCAACCCAGCAGGAGAAATGTTGCTCTGTCTTGCTGTTCTTCTGGGAAGGGGAGACTAGGGATGGTTTTGTTGTTGAACCTGTAGCCAGGAAGAGCTCCCTTTACCAACCAGGAAAGGTAGTGCTGCTTTGAAAAGTTGTGGAGCCCTCATTTTGGGTACTGCAATAAATAGAGTGAGTCCATTTTTCATATTTGACTTCTGATAACTTTCTAGCCCCACTTCCCCTTCTGTTCCACACCTGGGCAAGCTAGGAGGAAAGCCAGATGTTCCCTCTTTGGCACTGGTGGGAAGATCAAACCATGCAAACACTGCACCATTTAAGGGAATCCTCACCCTAGCCCCACTTTCTAACCACCATAGAACCCCAAGTCAGGCACCCTTTTCTGTTCTCTCAGACATTTTCAGACCTTCTCAGGAGCCTGCCCTGCTCTCTCCAGAAAACCTCATTATGTGAGTAATAAATCTCTTTATACCCTTTTGGCATGTGTGTGGCATCACAGTGACGTACTTGATTGATTGATTGATTGATTGATTCAGCTGCTATTTATTGAGCACCTATCATGCGCCAGGCACATTCGAGGTGAACAAGAGAATGGGGAAGAGATGGTGAACACGGCAGACAGATCCCTGCAGTCTTTCTAGTCAGACAATAAGGCAGTCAAATAGAGATGTATTTCAGGACATGGTTAGTGATGTGAAGACAAGTACACATTGGGAATGGTGAGGAGGGAAGTCTATTCTAGATAGGATGGCTAGGAAAGCATTTTTTTTTTTTTTGCGGTACGCGGGCCTCTCACTGTTGTGGCCTCTTCCGTTGTGGAGCACAGGCTCCAGGGGCGCAGGCCCAGCGGCCATGGCTCACGGGCCCAGCCACTCCGCGGCACGTGGGATCTTCCCGGACCGGGACACGAACCCGTGTCCCCTGCATCGGCAGGCGGACTCTCAACCACTGCGCCACCAGGGAAGCCCTAGGAAAGCATTCTTTGAGGAGATGATATTTGAACAAAGCTCTGAGCAAAATGAGGAAGCTGGTCATCAAAAAATCAGGGGAAAACATTCCAGGCAGAGAGAGAAAAGGCCAAAGCAGAAACCCTGCAGATGGAATAAGATGGGTGTGTTTGAAGACACACAAGAAGTAGGGAGAGGGGGCAGGGGTAGTTGTTAAGGTCAGAGCCTTAGGCAGAGAAAGATCATGTAGGGCCTTGCAGGCCATGGTGAGAAGCTTAAAGTCTGCTGTAAGTTTGGTGGAAAAACACCAGAGGGCTTTGAACAGAGAAGAATTGTGCTGTTTATGTTTTCAAAAGAACACTCTGTCTGCTGTATTAAGAGTAGACTGCAGGGGCGGAGAGGAAGCAAGGCATCTAGTTAGAGGTGGTTATATGACGAAGACAGAAATCTGCACAGACGGTCCCTGACTTAAGACGATTTGACTTACAATTTTTTGACTTTATGATGGTATGAAAGCCATACACATTCAGTAGAAACTGTACTTCCAATTTTCAATTTTGATCTTTTTCCCGGGCTGGCCATATGCTCTTGTGTGATGCTGGGCAGCCGCAGCGAACCAGCCACCAGTCAGCCCCAGATCACGAGGGCAAGCAACCGATACACTTACAACGATTCTGCACCCAGACAACCATCCTGTTTTTCACTTTCAATACAGTATTCAATTAAATTACAGAAGATATTCAACACTTTATTATAAAATAGGATTTGAGTTAGATGAATAAGTTTCTGAGCACATTAAAGGTAAGCTAGGCTACTTATGATATTTGGGAGGTTAGGTATATTAAATGCACTTCAACTTATGATGGATTTATTGGGAGGTAACCCCATCGTAAGTTGAGGAACACCTGTATTGGAAAGGTAGAGGTGGCTGCCTATAAAAGAATGATGATGTTATTGGCCAAATGGGATGCTTGTTTGGACTTGGGTCTTTCCACTCATACTTTGCCGACAGTAGATGCTCAATAAATGCTGATGAATGGTCCACATAAAATACGGTACCTGTGCTGCTATAGAAAACAAATCCACTGGATGCACCGAATTCCTCGATGAAGAACTGAGAAAGCGAAATATGCTGGTCAGTATTCAGGGACTTGTTTCCATGTTTCCAGTACAGCATTAGATCTTCCTCATTGTAGGCATCTAAGACAAGAAAATAACATTCTTTTTATTGGAGTAAGCTCTTGTAAGTTCCATGAGGTCTATGACCATGTTTTATGCAGTTCTGTATCCCTGGGGTCTGGTCCAATGTCATGGCTCTGAAATATACGTTTGCCAATAGACTGATAATATCCACATCTTCAAAAAGAAAAAAAAAAAACCTCCAAAAATTAGACCCCGATTACTGGCATAGTGTGGCAGCGTTTTCTGAGCCCACGTGACACATTAAAACTCTCCTAATAGCTGTTTCCATGTCTGTGTGTACTGTGATGTCACAGCACCGCCTTTCACTCAGAGGTCGGATGCCAAGTCTTTAGGGCCCTTTAGTTTTGTAGCTCTATTGGATGAAATTCCAGAGTGAGCTGGGCTTGTACAGAATTTTCTTCTATAATCAAATACTATTATAGACAGTTTCTAATGGATTTGGGGAGGAGCATCTATGTAGGAGACATCCATTGAGATTCCCAGCATTTACCCACATTATGGAACACTGCAGTCAGCTTTTAAGATACCATGTCAAAAAGAGCTGGTGGGTCAAATTGACAGGGAGCTGGCTCAGACACCCTCTGACAGGGCTTTGATTAGGAGGTTTAAGTCTAGAGCTGGGTTTTTCCAGGGAAACAAAGCATACTTAATGGAAGACTGGGATTTATACGGGAACATAAATGGCAGAGCTTTCTAAATCTGCCAGTCTCTGTTAATAGCATTAGCAAGAATACAACTTTTTAGGGAGCTATTCCTTTAAAATCATTGTGGAAACTGCAGAATATGTAGTTATCAAAGCATTTTTTTCCTTGAATCTTCTATCTTCTCATTTGAGAGAAAATTTGCCATCATGATTCTTACTAAAAGACCAACCAACCAACCGACCAACAAGCTGTTTTGGACAAATATATTTATCAAGATGTTTACATGCTTGTTAAGAGTATGCTTATTTATATGCAAGTATGTGATGGTGTGTTCAGACCACACATATTCCATAGGGAAGTAAGACTTACAGCTTTCCAGTTCAAGGGAACAATTTTGAGTGTCAAGTGGAAACCTGCTGAAATCCATAAAGCACATTGCTGTAACAGTTATCCTATAGCAAGAATGAGAAAAAGAAAACTGCAGATCATTTAACCACATGGTCAAATAAGCAATGCAGCATTGAAGCTCTCTGACACTTTTGAGTGCCTTTCAAGACTAATGCAAAACAGGTGTTACCATCTTCTTTCCAAGTAACCCATAAGGAAGCAAACCCAGGAAGGTAGGTGATTTGCTTAAGACACAGTTAATGAGTGAATTCCTGCCCTAATAATTGCTTCTGATCTCACCATTTCCTGCGCAGCTTACTCTATATTTTCTGGGTGTTTTCAGAAAAACACACTTCAAAGTGAGAAGGCTTTTAAATAGATTTAAATATTTTCTGCTTTCTGGAAGATGCAAACTTAAATAGTTTCCAGTAATAAAGAGCTGGAATGGTGGTAATAAAAACCTATGAGTAAAGGTTTCTTTCACAAAGCAAGTTTACCTGAGGAAATTATCTTTCCAGGAGTGAGGGGAAAGCCTGGAGCATTTTCAGTTATAGATCTACGTGCTATTATGCATGTAATTCAGGTGCTATTAAGTTGAAAGGCTTGCATACTGATGAGGACTGTTTTTTCAAATTTTATGTCCTTTTAGCTTTTCCTGGCTTCAGGCAGAGGCTGTTGAACTTTGGTACCCGCAATAGCAGATCAGAGGTTCCTTAAAAGGCCCCTGAACAAGTCTGCAAAAAACAAAGGCAACAGCTGGTCCAACCCATGGTGTATCTGAGTTAATCAGAGGAGTAGAACCATTTTATCTGCCGGGGGTTGAATTCTACTGTCAATAGTCATGCAGCAAAATGCCAAGCCAGGGAGATGTCTGGATAACTTTGTGTCACAAAACATATTCATTCTGGCATCTTCCTTGTACTTTAAAGCTGGAAAGGACTTCTGAAATCTTTGAGTCTACTTCCTTCAGAGTACATATGAATAAATTAACAACCAAGGAGATTAGGCAGGCACTATTAAAGAGAAAACTATGCATAATACTTGTTAAAGAATGGTAAGGCAGACTCTGTTTAGGAGGGCTACTATAATTTTTTTTTAATGGGTAACAAAGATTGGGCTCAACTCCAAATATAATGAGTGGGAATTTATAGTGAAGGAAGAGGGAGTGGGGTGGAGGTGCGGAGGTCAGTGGATGAACAATTACCAAGAGGAAACATCAGGGCTTGGGGGATTCTGGCTAAATGGACCTAACAGGATTCTTGCTGAAGGGGGGCCAGGGTGATCAGATATCAGCTGGGGGTTAGGGGGTGGATGAGGAACCTCATCAGATATGGAGGGTGATCAGATATTGAGAATGGGGGAGCAGGGCCTAGGTGAGAAGAGAGTTCAGAGGAGACTGAGTAGAATTTGGTCAAAGAGAGAATCTTTGTCAGTAGACGGTGTCAGAACCAAGCCTGAAACCAGGTGACTGGCTGGGCTTCAGCTGGCTCTGCTGTCAGCTGAAATAGCTGTGCAGACAACAGTTTTGAGTCCTTCTGTGTTGGGGGATCTCTAAGACCAAGCTCAGGTTCAATGTTTCACTAGAAGGATTCACAGAACTCATCAAAGCTGTTATACTAACAGTTAATGGTTCATTGCAATGAAAGGATACCAGTTAAAATCAGCAATGAAATAAGATGCATAGGGTGGGTTCCAGGAGAGACCAGGAGCAAGTTTCCAGCTGTCCCGTTCTAGTGGAGGTATATGGACAGCGCTTACTTCTCCTAGCAATGATGTGTGACAACATGCATGGACAATTGCCAACCAGGGAAGCTACATAAGCTCTGGAGTCCAAAGTATATATTAACTGAAGGTTGGTCACATAGTTATGGCTGACCTTAGTCTTTAGCTCCTCCAGAGATCAAGTTGATACCGTGTGGCTCAAGGCCTCCGGGTAAACAAAGACATACTTATCAGGCAGGATATTCCAAGGGCTTGTAGGTTATTTCCCAGGAACCAGGCAAGAGCTAAATCTTTCTTTGGAATGTGCAGGGTAAGGATAATCCACTGAGTTAATTCTCCAGTGGATATCGCCTCATCAAAATAATTACTTTAAATCAGTTGATTCCTTGGCCAGATGCTGCCAATCAGCTTCTGATTCCTAGGAATGCTTGATTCCAGTACTTTATTAGAGTCCTATGTTACTTCTGATTTAAAAGTCCTATGGAAAGTAGTATTTTCCTTTAATTTCATTTTTTTTTAAAAAAAGCATATGAAACATCTGGTAATAGCACCTTTGTACTAAAGTGAGCAAGGTGTTTTTAATGAACAAAAAGAATCTGTATTGGTTTCCTATTTCCATTGTAACAAATTACCATAAACTTGGTGGCTTAAAACAACAGAAATGTATTCTCTCACAGTTCTGGAGGCCAGAAGTCTGAAGTTAGTATCACTGGACTGAAATCAAGGTGTTAGAAAGGCCCTGTGCCCTCCAGAGGCTCTAGGGGGCACATTCATTCCTTGCTTCTCACAGCTCCTGGTAGCTGCCAGCATTCTGGGGCTGGTGGCTGCATCACTCCATTCTCTGTCTTCATGGTCACACTGCTTTCTTCTCTTCCATGTATGTCAAATCCTTCCTCTGCCTTTCTCTTACAAGGATACGGATGATTGCATTTAGGATCCATCCAGATAATCCAGAATAATTCCCCTATCTCAACACCCTTTATTTAATCACATCTGCATAGATCCTTTTTTTTTTTTTCCATATAAAATAACCTTCACACGTTCCGGGGATTAGGGCATGGATAACTTTTGGGAAGCTAATTTTTTTGTTTTTTTTCAGTTTACTACTGAATCCTTCTGGGATTTCTAAGACATTAAAAAAAATGAATTGCTTGGATTTACCAAACATTTTTAGGATTACCTATGGTAAGCCACTCAGTAAGCACAGGACTCAGGCTTAAAAACATATGGTATATTAAAGATGGAGGGATATTATAGCATAGTGTCAGAACAAATGTTTTAAACTAAAATTTTTTTTTCATTTTCAAAATTTTTTAAATGAAGAAACTAGGGGTAACTTGGATGATGACTATATATTCCTGTGAAAAATGCAGGAGATAGTTAACAAAATTATTTAGTTGATCCAAGATTCCAAGACTGCTTGTTGGGGTGCAGGGTGGGGTGGAGTTGGTGAGGAGGAAAAGTAGTTTTGTATACTTAAAAAATTGTGGGCCAGATTCTTAAGGATTTCCATAATTCAGCTCCACTCTGTCCAACCTTATTTCCTATCATTCTCCAATACATGCCCAGAGTGGGTACAGTTAGACTAGGAAACCATTCTTTAAAACCTGGAAGTTAGAACCAGGAAAAATCACATCTTCTGCTTGTGTCCCAAGCTCCAGCATTACTAAATACAGCAATATTGGGAGTTTAGCCTGAAGTGAGGCCCATCAGCTTTGGTGTAGATGGTGTGGTATAAGGAAGCCAAAGGCAGTCGACAGCCCTCCTTACCTGACGCTGAAGAGGACATTTCCATCAGGGTGTACACACAGCATAATGTTCTCCACAGTTGTATCATGGATGAAGGATCTCTTCGAATGGACAAAAAAGATATCAGGCACCCAAATCTTTTTGATTAATCTGTGATCAAAAGTCATGCTTTTGTTGGTTTTGCTGGGAAAGGCAAGTCTTTCATCTTTCCAGTAATGCCTGAGATAAAAAGTCATTGTAAAGTCCTAGGTAGAGAGAAACAGAGACAAGTCAAGGTCAGTAGGAATATAGTTCAGGATGACCAATCAATACTATTAGTCTCGATTGGTTTCCATGGGTGTTAGTGACCTGTCCGTGAATATCTTATATTTTCAAGTAGATTTAGAATGAAGCTACTGAGCTTCAGTCACAGAGCCTCTCCCTCACCTGGACTCTGGTGAATGTTGAGAGTTTCTGAAAACCATCAAGTATTCAAGTTGGTGAAGGGAAACAGGTTATAACCAGGAAGCATTTCTACCTAAGCACTCTGGTAAATCACCTAAAGAGATCTCAGAAGAAAGGAACCTGAAACTCCATGGTCTGGTATTTTATTTTGATTTTTTTCTCATTATAAATAAATATTCACTTTTGTGATTGATTTTGTATCCATACATTTATATTGTTTTTGTTTTAAAGAAGCCCTCCCCAAGTTGAAAAAACTACAGTCCCACAAAAACCTGGACACAGCCTTTATTGGAGCTGTTAGTGGAAAGCATGTTTTCAGAGGTTCTGAAAAAGCGACAATGATCTCCCTCTTCTTGAGAGACAGAAAGAAGGCCAGGAAATGGTGGTGCTGGAATTTTAGTGTGCAAAAGAATCACCTGTGAATTCGTTAAAATGGCACATTCCCCAGAAGCTAGTTCCCAGAGATTCTGATCCAGTATGGCTCAGGTATTTGAATTGTTAATGTGTATTCCAGTTGTAAGGAGGTAAGGATGAGGGGGAAAGCTATATTAACATTATGTTAGCAGAAAAAAAAATGGTTAGTCAATAATTTGAGTTTTATTTGGCTCTCAGATACGACATTAAATATTTTGTTTGAACAGAAATTCTCCTATCTTCGTCCAAGTCATTGGGTGTGGGCAACGACAACGTGTTTTACATTTCCCAAATGCTTTCTTCATACTATCATTTATTTCCTAACAACACTCCTATTTTTCTTGAAATAACACGTATAATAGAACTTTGACATTTATTACACAAGCAAAGAACAAATCTCAGTAAACCACAAATAAGTCATCAAGCAATGATGAGCTCATTTGTTTTTCTTAGGATCAGAATAGAGGTACATTGTGTTATTGCTCTGCGTTAATCTGGGAGCATCAGCCCTGTGTAATTTTGGATTACAGTGAGGGTGAATAAATAGAATGGTTCATTCATTACTGTAACACTACTCCACAGGGAATCCTGTGGGTTACTGCATGGATTGCTTTAATGAGCATATATTTGGTTTTAGATGCTCAATCTGATCAGAAGGGCACTGGGCAAATACTGAGCCTATGAAGTCAAATGGCAGACATTGGTATATACATGTCAGTGGTACATCAGCGTCACCACTAGTTGGCACTATCATGAGAAGCGTGCTGAACAGCCTGTTTTGAGGAGAGCAGGACAAAACTAAAAGGGATCGAAAGTGAATTCAGGGTGGGACAAGGGAGCATGGGAAAATGATAAATGAGAAGCAAAAGAAGCCAACACTGGAGGTCACTGATGATTTTTTCAAATTAGGCATGGAGAATGCAGACCAGTTTTTGCTTATACTGAGTACTAAGGCTGAACTTATTCAGGAGAAAAGGATGAGGTCCAGTTTTGGGGGCTGTGGGGTAGACACAATGAGATTTTTAGATGCAGACTGGGTCATTCAGGTATCACTTAGAGATCATGCCAGGAGAGGCGAAATGAGAGCCTGCTTCTGGAGCACAACAGGCTCAAGAAAATGTCACTAAAAGCCACTTTTGGTAAGGGAAAAGCCAACGCTTTCTAATCAAGGCATTTTTGAATAGTGGGTACTAGTGGTGCTATTCCCTCTGGGAGTAGGGTGCTTAAAATGAAGGAAGTTTCATTTAAGGTTTGATATTGAACTGAAATAAATATTAAATTAGATAATGACAAGGACTAGAAGGACATTAACTGAAGACTGAAACCAGATGTTGGGCCATAGAAGATCTTGTTTAGACTTTTCTGGAATTTTTATGTGTCCTGTAATTTTCATTTAGTTAGCATTTGGATGGCAATGACTAGTTGAAGGAATCACTATAAATAAAAATATTAATTAAGTTTACATATGAAAAGATTATTTGCTCTTTCAATTTTAAGTGATTTATATTTTCTAGGTCCTGCTTCCTTAAGAGATCCCTACTTTATTCTCTCTCTTTCATTCTCTTCTTTTGTAAAAAAAATTATCTTTGTGGTAATTGCATACTAAAAATAATATGTAGAATCTAAATTTCAATACTTAATTCTATGAAAAACACTATATATAAGCCACAGTTCATATATCAAAAATACTTTTATTCCAAAAAATATCTCAAAGCAACTTTTGAAAATTTCACAAGAACACACATGTAAAAGATTCCAGAAAAGGGAATAAAATGCAAGGATTAACATACATGAAATGACCAGATTAGATAAACGACAAACTAAATCTTTCCAGATGGAAAACGGAGTTTGAAACTAATTCATATCTTCTCTATTCATGGAGGGGGTATTCCCTGGTTTTATTTTTATCACCCTCTAGCCCCCTGCAAAAACCAAGCTTCCATATTCAAAGTAGAAAATGAAAGACAATAAGCGTTTGGCTAAGAGTTGCAACTTCAGATGTCTCCCTGGATCAGGACCTGGCGGGAAACACCAATGAACAAAGCAGAATGAACCTAAGAGGAAAGCCAGGCATGGGTTCCAGGGCAAACTGGAGGGCACAGGCCCTATCTAACGGCATTCACAAACTGTCTAAAACTTGGGGGGAGGTAGGAACAAATCCAAAATTGAAACCACAACCAAAACCAAAACATGTTCAAAGCTGCATCCTACCAGTGAGTACCTGTTAGGGCCCTTGTCATTAACAGTTGCACATAGTGTAACGTTGATAGGAAACAAAAGAAAGACAACTACAGGAGATGATGGAAAAGACAACACAACTGAAGAGAACAAAATTAGATGGAAAGAGTGATTCAAATATAAGAATATACATCACTTAGGTGAGAACAAGGAAATGGACGTTGAAAATTTGAAACTATAACACACTTTTTATTTGGCATAGAAAAATATACTAAAATGGGCTACACAAAGCTCTGAGACACTAACAAATTAACAGAATAGTAGTAGGTAAAAAGGAATTACATCAATAATGTATATGTTTGTGCAAGTAAATATTATTCTTAAAGTACCTGAAAAAAGCTTAAAATTACTTAAATGAAACACAATTCTGGTAATTATGTAGACTCGGTAGTTCTAAAGTGGGAGTAGAGAAAATGAAATGGAAAAATTATGGTAGGGGATATTAAAACATAAATATAGCTAAAATGGTAAAACCAGGTTAGGGGGAATGGGGAAGAGGAAACAAAAAAGCAAAGTATATAAAATGGCAAAGGAAACAGGAAAAGGCTAAAAGGAAAATGATAATAATCAGTTTAAAGTTTTAAGTGATGGTGGTTTGCAAGTACTACTCCATAAAAATGGCAAATATTTCAGTGCAAAAATAAAATAAGGGCAGTCTCTTCTGGATTTCTAGAAACTCTAAGGGAATGGACAAACTTTTCTTAATTTAAATTTTTAGTGCTATGAGTTTAAAAAATCCTTTGTTCTCTGCTGTTGTTTGTCTACAGATAAGCAAAGTTAGTATTAACTGAAAAATCTGGAAGCATTCTATCAACCCAGATTCAGGTGTTTATCATTTTGTGGGTAAGGACTCATGGTTGTGACTTCATATTTCACATATATTATGACCACCCTTTCTTCTTGTGCAGTTGTTTCTGGTTCATGTCACATAGCTAAATATATCATGTCCTTCAGTGCTCCACCACTGTAAAGCCATTAGAAGGAAAAGAGAAGAGGAGGAAAGGAATGAGAATTTTAATCAGAGGTAGAAAGAAGTGGATAGAAGAGAGTAAAGCAACTTCAACTTTATTAAGCAAAGTAGGAAAAATAAGTAACATACATAATTAAGATGATTTATTAAAACACCAGTGAGTTTGACACTATTGAGACTCTATCCTTTCATAAAAAGTATCTCATGGAGAAACTTACCATGTTAACCTCTGAAATACTGTCAATGCTTTCAACCTGGACATCTATACCCACTGGAGATCCTTCAGAAAGAAGAATGGGGAATATAACAAGGAATCAGGATTATTCTGGAAACATTTAAAGTGGAGAGAGATCAATGTTGCAAATGAATTATTTTTCAAGTTTTAACAATAAATCTCTCCATTGTCTATTGATATATTATTACACATTCAGGGAGTGGATGTAGTCATGGAGTTCATGACTTTGGTAAATATGGGAGCTTTTCCTCCCTTGCCAAAAATTCAGCCTTTTTCACTTGGGCAACGCATGGCAGGCTAGAGGAACACACTGCTAGTACAGAGCTACACAGGGATGCTGCACATTCAGAAATGTCCCTTCCCAGATCATCAGTACCCACAACCTGCATTTGGGATAAAGCAAACATCCTTTGAAATGTGTGGCTGAGAGTATTCTGAAAGTCAGAATTGGAGCAACTTCAGACAGACAAATGCTGAGATTGGTGTGCAGTTGGGTCTCACAGAATCAGGCTCACGCACCCAGAGAACAGACTGAGACCAAGACATTTCCTTGGTACACCTTACAAAGGGTTTCATCTGTTCCCGTGTGAGGGGATGCTGATGTTAATAACTTTATTATTTAGTATTGTGTATGAAATTTGATGTATATATATGTTCAAATAGTTTGTATATTTATACATATAGTCTTTGTATGTTTTCCTTCCATGGTGACCAATTCTCAAACTTTATAGTCCCGAGTTAAAAAATGCTTTCAACTATTGTTGAAAAAACAGAAATCTTGCCTAGATGGATCCCAGGTGGCTGTTTCAGTCAAGATTCTGGGATTTAGAAGGGACAGGCCAGAAAAACTTCCTTCCTTATTGTCTGGATGTGCTACATGTGACATATATGTGCGTATAATTTAATAAGGCACCTAATTATTGTGTTTTAAATGCACATTATAAAACGAGATATGCCTCGCCAGTCCCTGTGCACCATCTATGACCCCCCTACCCCATTAATTGGCTGACGTTACCTTCACTTTATCGACCCAGATTCCCTCTTCTATTCCATAAGTCTAAACCCTCAATATCATTCTTTACTTACTAGGGTATCAGCTGGCCAGGCACTGGGCCTGTCACTAGAATATATTTCCGTTTCAGGCTTTAGGAATACCTTACTTGCATCTTAACCACCAACTACTTCCTGCCATATTGGACCAATTACTTCCTGTAATGTTAATAATGACAATTCTATTAAAATTTTGTTTAATGATAATTATGATTAAGCATTAACTTGGGAACAGCTCAGTATTATTCCTTTATCAGCTTTAACTCTGGTGCTTTTGTTTGGTTGTCTTTTTTCTTTAATTGGTAGAGCTATCAAAATAAAAAAAATCATGGAAAGATCTCATCCCTGCCCCTATCTGGCCTTTCAGGATGAGTAAATATTCCCATTAACTCCAATACTCCAAGGGACTGAAGGGATTGGAGAGGTCTTGGACAGGGAGCAGAATGTCCTGGAGGAAATTCTGGCATTAGAGTCCAGACCAGAGTTTGAATCCAGCTCCATGACTCACGTGTGATCTCGGGTCAGTAACATCTCTAAGCTTAGTGTCCTCAGCTATAAGATCCAGTAGTAGTACTCACCTTGGAGACTTACTGAAAGACTAGAAATAATATACAGTAAACTTAATTGATACTCAGTAAATAGCACAGAATAAATGTTACTCTTACTGCAATTCAGCAAAAATGTGAAACTGTTCCTAGGACTGCAAACCACAATTCCTAATCTTACACTCAAACATTTAGACAATCAGTCCACTCTTCACTAAAAAATGATCCAGTGTTTCTTACAGAGAGCTTATTTTAGGACAAAACCTGAACACAACTTGGATTCAAGATCTCATGACTTATAAGTAGGACCTATTTACTGATGACTATCTCTGCAATCCAGGAACAGTCTTATAAAGCCACCATACAAGGACATTCATGCCACCACTGGACAAGCACTGGGCCCTCGGGGTTGTTTGAAGGCTGGACTGACAGTGGGGTAATAGTATGGCTCGTCTCTTAGGAATGGGTTCCTGGAAACATCTTAGATTTCTTCTTTCTTCCCTCTCATTTTTTCTATTCTTGTGGAGATCTTCCATCTCAAAGGAAAGTGTTTGTCTTCAGATGCTGTCTGACCTCATTTTTGTCTCCTTTGTATTTGATGCCCAAGTGTACTTTCTCCTGGGTCTAGGCCTCTGTACTCTGGTTTGACATTCTGAGGACAGAGTGGAGGGTGAAGGCGTGTAAAGGCAAGATGCAGAATCATAGAATTTTGGAGCTGGATAAAATCTCCAAAGATCATTCTTTTTGTAAAACAGGAGCTGAGTCCCAGAGAAAAAGTGGCAATAAAGCAAAACCAAAACAAAACAAAACAAAAAACCATGAAATTTGTAGCCACATAAACCCGAGTTAAAATTAAACGTCTGGGGCTTCGCTGGTGGCGCAGCGGTTGAGAGTCCGCCTGCCGATGCAGGGGACACGGGTTCGTGCCCTGGTCAGGGAAGATCCCACATGCCGCGGAGCGGCTGGACCCGTGAGCCATGGCCACTGAGCCTGCGCGCCCGGAGCCTGTGCTCCGCAACAGGAGAATCTGTAAAATAGGGGAAATACGTATATGGTATGTGCCTAATTGGGTTGCTGTGAAACAAAATGAAAAAATGCATGTTAAGTCCTTAGCCTAACCTAACATTCAAATGTCTTAACCAACTTATTCAGTATCTATTCGATGTGTAATACATAGAACACGAAATATAACACTTTCATAAATACACTTATTAATTCTCTATGTAAAGCATTTGGAATATAGTAAAAATTAAATGACTTTTAACTATTACAGTTAGGTGTTGATTTCCCAGGATCACTAACTAGATAGTGGCATAGATGTTTATACTGCTTTATATATAAGGTGCATTTAAAATACTTTATATATTATCTAATGTTATTATTATAGCCACTTCATTAGTTAGCTGGGTAGAATCAATTTTAACTCCATTTGATATGAGGGAACTCATGCTCAGCAAGGTTGAAGAGCTTGCCTGCAACCTAGAGCTGTTTAATGCAGGAATATAGCCAGGTCCCTCTGGCGCCCAATCTGGTCCTCCTGTGTGAAAGCAAAGACTACACAAGCAGCTTTTAGAGCTTTAGCGTTTGTTTTGACTCAGTAGTCAGTATCTAGATGCTGAATTGTTTTCACTTTAAAGAAACAAAGAAATCATCAACTATAAAAATAAAACCAAAAAACCCCTTAGTTATGGGAGATGTAAAGGGTAGGGAAAGTGTAAATAAAGAAAATGAGCTACAATTTATAACCCAAGTTAAACAAAAAGCTCCCTTAAATATGTATCCTCCTCTTTCCACATAATGAGTCAATTAATCCTCTGATGCTTTATAAAAGACACTGCAGTAGCAGCTGGTTTTAATGTTAAGGCTAATTAGGAAAACATTAAGGCAAGAGAAGTGCTGAACTTACATTTAGCTCAAGAGGAAAGAAGTATGTGTGTGTGTTTGTGTTATGGACAAGTATAAAGAAAGAGAAGATAAATTTAAGCCTGTCTTTTATATCCTGCAGGCTGATTTTCCCAGGAAGGCAGGCTTGAGAGAACAGAGAAGGGGTCACCTGTATAAAAAGCGGTTCTGACCAAGACAAGAGAAGGTTAAGGACTATATTTCACAGGGCTACCAGACTGACACTTCTGACTGAATTTATGGATTTTTCTGCCTGAACTGACTGAACACACAAGCCATTTGGATACCATTTAGCCCCGGTCCATGATTGTCAGAAAAATTTCTTAATCGTGGGATGATTTGCCACCTGCCACTAAGTAGTACATTTCCATTGCATTTTTAATGACCCCACAAAGTAGCCTCAGGAAAAAAACTGTTTTAAAACTTCTTAACATGTATCCCTAACAGATCAAGAGAAGTGGAATTTTAAGATCGGTTTTATGTTATTCTGAGGGATGAGGATGATATATAGGAGGGAGAACAGAGGCATAAATGCTTTAAGATAAAAGTAGAGGGTGGGCTTTTGGTAATCTATGACAGTGCTTGTCAAATCGTAAAGTGTATTCAAATCACCTGGAGATCTTGTTAAAATGCAGATTTTGGTTCAGAAAGTCTGGGGTGGGGCCTGATCTTCTGCATTTCTAACTAACTCCCAGGTGATTCTGCAGCTGGTCCTTGGACCACTTTGAGCTACAAAGTGTAGCGTGCTTGTTTCAAGGTCCAAATTCAAGGACGGTAATTTTTCTCTTAATCTTTCTGGCTTTCAGTGGTCTAAAATAGGCCCATAAAACCCTTTCCTCGAGGATAGGAGTTCATTTAATTGAGGAACCTAACTTGACAGGAATTAGGGCAGCTTTTTGAATTGGTATTGAAGAAAGTACATCATTTTGAGCTGCTAACCGCTACTCGAGAGAGGCCCATTCCAAGCCATTCCTGTGCGTCTGGAGCCCCCTAATGGCTCAAAGGACCCATAGCCCGGCAAGTTTAACTTCGTAAGATTTTCCCCAACTGAACCATGGGAGGGAAAAGATTTTAGAAACTCTTTATAGAATCATAGAGACCAAGGTTCAGAATACCTGAGTAAGAGTTGTAGAGTATATTCTCCAAACTTTGGGCAAAAATTTGGGGGAAATAAACGGTCTGTTGGGAATGGTAGTAAGATTTCGGGCATCTTTTGGAGAATTGTCATCCTTAATGACACATCTGAGAAGTAGTGATGTAAGACAACAACAACAACAAACCAAAAAAAACAAACAAACAAAAGAAGATTAAAAAAATAGACCTATAAGTAAAAAAAAAACAAAAACAGAAACGCACACATCTTTAAACCTGATGGATTTTGAGGCTTCTAAAAATCTTAAATTCGGTTCAATAAGTGTGAGAAATGCTCTGGAAAACAAACAAATTCTACTCACCATGATTTAATCTGATGCTGATAATCTAATTCAGTAGTTATCAAATGTGATCTCAGATCAGCATCACCAAGGAATTTATAAGACGTGACAATTGGTGACCCCACTCAAATCTACTGAATCGAAACGCCTGTGGGCGAGGCCCAGTAACCCGGCTGTTAAGGAGCCCCCAGGTGACTCTGATGCTTCCTAAAGTTTGCATCATTAACCTAATGAAATCAAAACCATACCCTTAGAACTGCAACCCAATGGATTCCAGGAAATGAAAGAACAAAAACCAAACAACCCTCAACATAACAGCTACCTGATGTACTTTTAAATTTTACTTGTTAACAAATGAGTTTTCTAGGGTACCTACATGCCTGTTGTGCTTCCCTTTGTCATAACCACAGTATGATGAGTATCAAGTTCTCCTCACTCCACGCTGAGTATTGAAGCATTGGTTATTTATCGAAAAGCGGTACCTGTTCTACTGCTGGGGGATCCTGCCTCCTCACCACCATGCTCACTTCTCTCACCTCCATATCTCTAGCATGAAAAGTTGTCAGTTCAGGAGTTGTGGGTGTGGGAGACCTTAGGTCAATGACAGGAGAGTCAGGATGGATTTAGCAGTAAGACGGAGAGTTCAGTTTACCTTGTGGATTTTACCACATCCTGTGCATCTCTGGGAAACTTGGTACCCTCAGTGATGCAACTACATGCACAGTAAACAATCTGACGGGAGGAAAGGCTTTCTTACAAGTGTATCCTTCTAATGTGGGTTGCTTCTGTTCTCATCAGCCATTGCATCTTGGTTCCACCACTTACTGCTTTTTTCATGGCCTTGAGAAAATTTCTTGACTTCTCTAAGCCCCAGTTTCCACATTGGAATAATTTAGGGATCATGATAACGCCTACTTCATAGGGTCACTGTGAGCGTGGAACGAGACAGTGCATTAAAGGGCTTAGCACAGTGCATTAAAGGGCATTCCAACATTTTGATCACTTTTTGTTGCTAGGAGTAAATAAAGGAAAAATCCTCAGCAGAGGTGGTTCGAGGGAAGCCATGGCGTTTGGCAGGCTAGTTCTTCAACAAAAGCCAGGCATTGCAGCTCATAAGAATGTTCAACAAGGTTTTATGAATATTATCATATAACCCAACTTAACAAATTTTAATTAAAACAATATGTTGCTGTATGGGCAAGATATATACATTCACTATTTTTTTTTTTTTTTTTTTTTTTTGCGGTAAGCGGGCCTCTCACTGTTGTGGCCTCTTCCGTTGCGGAGCACAGGCTCCGGACGTGCAGGCTCAGCGGCCGTGGCTCACGGGTCCAGCCACTCGGCGGCATGTGGGATCTTCCCGGACCGGGGCACGAACCCGTGTCCCCTGCATTGGCAGGCGGACTCTCAACCACTGCGCCACCAGGGAAGCCCCACATTCACTATTTTTGAACACACACTATTTATTGAACACACTATTTATCATCATGTACATAGAAAAAAATGAGTCTTTTTGGTTAATTTAAATTGCATAAATTATCAACTGTTCTTATTCAAGAGAAGATCATTGTAAAAGCCTTTTTGTTTTTTTTTTAAATTGGTGGTCTTGTGTTTTGGTCTTAATTCCTTCAAATTTTCAACTCAATTTTTTGACAGTGCAATGGATTGTGACACAAGAGTTTTGTAAAGATAGTACTCACCTCCAAATCCAGATCTCACTGCAGAATTCTGGTCCTCTACATGGAGAAGTTGCTTATACTTCAGGGGCCACACTTTGGCACTGTCATCTTTCCTCATTCTAGTTTCTTGTTTGCTGTACCTCCAAGGGAGAAAAATGCTTCTGAGATACATATGCTTCTGGATATTTTGATTTAGCTTAGCTTTCTGTGCTTAACACGATATGCTCTAAAATATACACATTAAAGCTCATTTTCTCAGTTCATATTACATATAGCCAAAGATCTGCCAGCATTTACTGTTTAGTATACAAGGGTGGGGCAGGTAAGCAAATCTTGGAGCACCTTAGATGATAAACTGAGTTTGGATGTGATCCTGAGAGGCAATGTTTCTCAGAATGTGGGTTATAGTAGGAAAACCTGGTCACTAGCACCTGCGTGGAGGTGATCAAGATCCAGATCCACGGACCCCAACCCAGATCAATGAAACCAGAACCAGAGGAAACAGGGCCTAGGCATCTGCATTCAGTGTGCTACCTAAGTGATTCTTAGAGTCACTGAAGTTAAACTACCTCTTGCACTAAGACAGTAAAAAAAAAAAACATGAAAAATTGTAGACTGCTGAAAATAGTGTTTTACAAAGACAGAATGTGCAAAAATTATGGGTGCTGGTTGAGATTAGAGGAAGTACCCCTATGGCAGATTCTGGAACCTGAGAGAAGGCGATGGGCATGGATGGAGAGGAATCCCAGGGAAAAATGGATGATCTGACAGCTGATTGGACCTAAGGTCAGGTCCAGCTGTGAAGCAGGTGTAGCCTATTTTCACCTGCAGTTTTCTAGGGCAAAGGCAAAGTGTGTGGCCTCTCCCGTGTGTGTGGAGTCCTGATCTGGGAGTGAAGCCCGTTCCTCCCTGGGTCTTTGAACTCTGGCAAGTCACTGGGCCTCCCTGACTCATTTCCTGTGCTGTGACACATACCTCCCAGACGTATTCTAAGTGTGACGGCAGAATATCTGTGGAAGCGCACACAGCTCCTCTGTATGTGACATGCTGCTGTCTCCTCATCCCTGGTGCCCGAGACCTAGTTCACTGCCTCTTCCAGAAGAACGTTCCTGTCACCATCACCGTCATCATTGTCAGCAGCAGCAATAACACAAGACACTGAGGGGTCTTCTAGGTGAATTCTGGTTACTCTGAATTCCTGACTGACTTTTGCATTGATACATGTCTTCTTCAGGAAACGCACGTAAAATTTTAACATAAGACTCGTGAACGCAATTTCCTAACTCAATAAAGTGACTTTGATTGTGGGAATTTCACATCCTGAAGCGGCTGGTTTAAGAAATATGTCCAGGCTTATGGGCACCTCAGATCACCTAGTATGGTCTTTAAATAGAGAAGTTTCTGGCTGAAACCCTCAGAGATTTATGTATGTATTTTTGCCTTTAATAGAAATGGTGAAGTTGGAGGAACAAATCTGTTTTGAGTAGAAGACAAATGAGTTTGATTTTAAACATAAGTCATTTTATCCTATGAATAATTGAACACATAGAACTATTTCTTCCAAGGATCTCTTAACTAGAAAACTTCTTTCAGGGAGCTAGGATGAACCATTTATTGAAAAAGTAATAGCAGCTAGCTTTTATTAAATGCCTACTGTGTTCAAGGCCCCCTACCAGATGTTTTGTAAATACTATCTTTGGGGTGCATCTGAATCACCAGGTTTGCTGGGGCCCATGTCCAGAGTTTCTGATTCCACAGTTTTAGGGTATGAGAATTTGCATTTATAACAATTTCTCTGGAGAACTACTGGTCTGGAAAATAGCAGACATTTTATAAAAGCTAGCTAGTTGTTATTATTTTATGAAAACTGGAATGTAACCTTGGGTGGAAATTCATGAACTTCTTCAGTAATATACACAACAAAACGGCAATCTCTAATACTCTTTTCAAAAGCATACCCCTCCATGAGATTGGTAGGGATAAATCTTAATTAAGAATCCCCAGAACAATGAACATGCAGCCTGCTATGAAAGGCACTCTTGGCAGTACCTGAAATCACACACACCTTTTTTTACCTGAGGGCTCTTCTGATGTACAGCGAGATGTCCCATCTTTATTTATTTTTGACTTTATTTATACATCTACTTCTCAAAATATTTATACATCTACTTCTCAAAGAGGTTTATGTGGCTTAGATACCCTCTAAAAGAATTTTGAAAACCTCACACATATGTAAGTAGACACCTACAATTTTTTCATCATAAAAGTTAAAATTACTTAAATATTGATAATAATTTAAAATAAAACATATTCCTCCTTTTAATGTATAGAATGAACCTAAAATACCCACTTTATGCATTTTAAAATACATGAATAAACTCCTCTTTAAAAACCAGAAGTTTTATCTCATTCCTTGTTTTCTTGGAATTTGTATTTTATTTCCATTTTATTTGAAAGTTCATTCGGGTTTTTCCGTAAGATGTTATGGAAAAACCCGAATGAACTTTTTGGCCAATCCAATATTTCCTTCATTGAATTTTATCACCCCATCATACTTCTTTGCAAGAATATATGTATACATATTGAAATCATCTTTTTTAGCCTCTGTGACTATTGCAAATGGAGCAAAACATAATGCATATAAATGTTGATAAATACTTATTAAAATTATGAATTAAATTTTATAGGAAAAGTATTTCTTAATAAAGTGATGGTACATTTTCCCTATTTTGTGTATCTGTATATGGATATTACTTATTGCACTTGTTATTTCTTGTCTTTTTGATAAAACCCTTCTAATAGGTATGAGGTGATATCTCATTGTAGTTTTGATTTACATTTCCTGATCCTACTTTTCACTTCTATAGATGAAAATATTGAAAAACTTTGTTGATATATATGTAAGTACATGGAATTGCAAGAAATCTTGTTTCAGGAATGTAACTTAATTATTTAAATTCCTTCTTATTTTCCAAAATTCACGTTGTGGTCTATCATCAATTATTTCTAATGATTTGTAACCTGACAAATTAATCAGGTTATTACTTCAATATTGATGAACACACACAAAAAAAGAAAAGAAAATCACGCAGTTTGGAAAAGGATGTGTTTTTTTTTTTTTTTTTTTTTTTTTTTAAGACATAAAGCATTCTTAAATGCATGTTGCTCATTGAAAGAAACAAGTCTGAAAAGAATTCAAGACTATAGTATAATTCCAATTATATGACATTATGGAAAAGGCATAACTATAGTGATGTTAAAAAGATGAGTGGTTGCAGGGTTACGGGGTGACTGGGTGAGGGTTGAATAGGTGAAACACAGCAGATGTTTGCCCTCTCACTGTTGTGGCCTCTCCCGCTTGCGGAGCACAGGCTCCGGACGCGCAGGCTCAGCGGCCATGGCTCACGGGCCCAGCCGCTCCGCGGCACGTGGGATCCTCCCAGACCGGGGCACGAACCCGAGTCCCCTGCATCGGCAGGCGGACTCTCAACCACTGCGCTACCAGGGAAGCCCAGGATGTGTTATTTAAACTAAAGTCATCCATTACCTCAACAACAGTATCTGTAAAGGCTTCTTTGTACCTGGGAGGATTTTATACACTGGTGTAATACACATAGTTAAGATTCAGGAAGAGGGAGAGGCATGCCTTTATTTTGCCAAATGGGGCAGAGCAATCATTAAAGGGAGGCTACAGAGGAGATTGCAGGCAAGTTTTCAGGAGGATCAGTTTTAGGAAAGAGGTCAGAGGAAGTCAGAGATCCAGAAATAATTATTTTAAAACTATCCATGCCCACGTGCCCCTCTGATAGCTTGCATGTACCCTAAGGGGAACATTATACTCTAGGAGTATAAGTGCCCTATTTGAAGACCTCTGGCTTATTAAAAAAAAAAAAGACATATATAGAAAGGTTAATAAAATGAAGACTGAAATAGAACAAAGGCAAGAAAAGTAAATATGCTTAATAAGGGGATTAATTTATGACAGAGAATCAGATTTAGCTCAGAGCTTTCTGGCCTGATTCCATATATGTATAATTTTAAGCCCCTTTGTCTTCTGCCCTCTTCCCTTTCCTAGAAAAAATGATTTTGTTTTTAGTAGTTACTGAAAGAAGTCTTTTGGATGACTTCTGTCTGAGGAGAGGGTCTTCTAGAAGGCTAGGTGTCAATGGGATAGAACAAAGAAATCTCAGCTCATGGAAGAGTCTGGCATCATTACAGCATTCTTAATCTTTATAGCATTCTTAATCATTACAGCATTCTTATTCTTTCCCCACAAAGAAAGATTATGAACATTGTTTGAGAAACAACAGGTAAGGCTCGGTAATAGTTATCATTTTTCTTTTTGAGTTAGAACCTTTTTCTTTCTGGATGAAACAAAGGAATCGTATTTTTATGTTCCCCTCTCTTGTCAGTATCAGAAACTTTTCTATAATTTTGTCACTAAGAAAGTGTGGGTTCAGGGGGAAGGAAAGGCTGGATTTTGAGTGGTTTCAGGGGAATAAAGGGGTCTTTGAGGAGGATATACTAGGCAGAGAATTAAAAAGTACCAGAACTGCTTGAGGAAAAGTAAATACATCCAACTCATTCTGATACATTGGTGTTTAGTCAGTGGAAAGACAAAAACTCATTTTAACTGAGTCATACTCAGCTGGTTGCTTTACCAAACTGCTTTCCCAAGGGCCTATATAGTTGATTAGTTTACTAGGATCAGGACTTGAAAACGACTAGGCCTGACTAAATAGACTATTTACCCAAGAGAGGCTATAATTAAGAAACATATTAAAAAATATTTAATCTAGAGAGTTAACAGTGAGATAACAAAAGTATGAATGCCATTTTATACCTATTAAATGAGCAGAAAACAAAAAATTTTAGTACCCAATGCTGCTAAGAATAGGATGAAATAGAAATGTTTATACTTTGTGGGTAGCAATATACTTGTAAAACCCGTTTAGAAGTTGATTTTGAGACCTACGAAAATAATTCACATCCTTTGATGCCAATCCAAGGAATGCAGTAAAGTAGTCGGAAGGAAAATCAGCTGATCCAATTTTTGGTCACAAAGAAAACCTTGATAATTCTGGATCCAATGTTTATTTTTAGGTCCCTAATGCTTTTGAGACTTCTTAGAGAGGACATGGTGCATTATACGGAGTGAATCTTGTGGCTTCGACTGAACTGCCCTTGAACTCACGAGGCTGGGAATACACACTTGACTTTAGTCAACAGCCCGTTTCTTACAAAGGAAAAATCTACACGGACGAGCATTTCTGTGGAAGAGCCAGCCAGAGAGAGTGCCCCACTAGAGACACAACAGTTTCCATGACTTAACTTGTGCCTCTATCAGATCATGAGCTCAGTGAGGTCTCAGTTTCCTCATCTGTGAAATGAAGAAATTGGACCAGATTGGGAGCTGGTTTGCAGACATTTTTTGGATAGCCCATATGGTGTATTAAAGTAGAAAATTTCACAGGAAAATCTGAATTCTTCTCTTGAAAAATCAGAAAATCTGGCAATACCAGGCTCAAGTTGTCTTATAAGAAGTCTTGACCTGACCAGCCTCTGCCCCCAGAGGAGCATATAGCCTGTAGTTGCCACAGTCTCTGCCACTCCCTTTGTTATTTGCAGTAGCAGTTGAATTGGCAATCTCTAGGACCCTCTTGGCTTCTACATTAGGTTCCTGGATATGCTGGTAAATGTTTAAGTGGCTCCCCTGGAAAAAAAAAGCCCTATTTGTAGTATTTGTTGATTTCCATGATGTAAATACTGCCACCATAGCTGATTTCAAGCTACAGATATGACAGAGATGTGTGTAGCCCATAGTGTAGTATAGTATAGTTTTGTGTATTATAGTACACTACAGTTTATAGGATAGTATAGTACAGTATAGTGTAGTATTTCTACCAGACATAAATAGATATAAATAATGGAGAACAATAGACAATAGCGACGTGTAGTAAAGTAGTTAGGAAGTGGTGAGTTTTAAGTATTTATTACCTTCGTTTTAAAAATAATTTATTTAATTGTATATTTATATAATTTAATTTTTAATAATGCTTATGTTTAACAGCCTTAAAACTTAACAATTGGCTCTTGCAAGCCATTTTGCACAGACACGGGCACTCTGCTGATTATTCTTAAAGCCAGAGACAGTGTGTTGTTCTTAACTCTCAACCCAGTACTTGTCATACAAAAAGCACTCAGTACCATTGTTGAAAGAATGAATAAATATTCAGTGAGTCTAGATGCCTAATCCCCTTTGCATCCCTTGAGAGC
>NW_020174703.1:3775421-3872260 GCF_003031525.2 Neophocaena asiaeorientalis asiaeorientalis
ACACTTAATTCATTCACCCACTCCTCCTCTCCCCCATTTTGTCTTTAAAAAATAAAGGGAATGTTTGGATGAAAGATTTTTAAAATACTTCGATAAAAAAGGGAATCTTTGGGCAAAAAGTAAGATTATATTCTGAATGAAAAAGGTTAATAGCAAAGGATTTAAGGGCCTAATTGTAGGAAAACTGGCTCAAAATCATGTACAGAAATGTAAGCTAATATATAAAGATACACTTCCTAATTTTCAAAGAAAGATCAGGCCTTTCTTCCATGTTCATTCTATTAGTTCTCTTGCATCATGACAGAGTGAATTGTTCATTCATTACTTATTTAATTACCGATAATCAGATTGTGTGTAGGGCAAAGGACCTCACAGCATTTATTCATATACTAAGGTCTAAAGTATCCTGGGCTCTCTACTCTAGAAACTACCCTATACAGTAATTTCAGTATTTTTGTCAAAATGCCTTAAAATCTTCATGAGAGAATGCTGAGCGACAGCTCAGAAACAGGCTGGCTGAATTATTCTGTTCACTGGGGAAAATGCCTGACTTTCATCCTAAGTGGCTGCTTCTGAACTAGGGTCAATGTTGTACGCAATCCCTAGTGTCCTAGAGGATTTTTCTTTGAAGAACAAAAGAAGCAGATATAAATTTTAATGAATCATGTTGTAGCTTATCGCTGAAAGGGGTACCTCACTTAGGTTATAGAGAAGTGAAAACAAACATGCTTGGCCCCATGGAGTAGGAAGCCCGGGATTACCTCTTCATTTAAATAGATTCTAAAAATGAGACACCTAACATAAGAGAGAAATTCCTACCCCACCACAAAGAACAGATGTTCTCCTCTTGTCCCTTAAATGACACCTAAAAAATACACATGGTAGGTTTTTCTGCAGCAACTCTTCCACCGAGAGTGTGCTGGTGAGATTGATGAGTTCCTATGACCATCTCCCTTCTTATCTGCACATCCACCAAACAAACTGGACAAACTTCCTATTGTTTGAGTTGTAGATGATATTTTAAGCAGTCTCTATTTGTTTCAAAATTCGATAAAATATACTACTAAAATATACTAGAGGTTATAAGCAATCTGAAAAAACATACAGTTTGGTTGTATAGCCCCACATTTCCCAAATATTGCTTGCCCAATTGCCTTGAAGGAGACTCAAAGTGTTTAAACTGGGCAAGATTTCATAGCATCTCAGATCTGCGTGTGGGAGCAGAAGCCTGGAAGGGAAGTGTGGGAGGTGGTCCTTGATTTTTAAGAGCAGAGCAGGAATTAGGAATCTAGTGACCTCTCCTCCCCTCCCCCCATACCTCTTTTATTTTTGGTCATTAAACCTGAGGCTTCAGAAGGATTTATTAAATTTTTATGTTCTTTCCTGATGCTATAGTGAGTGCTTCATAAATATCCAAGATGTGAGGGCAATCTGGCTGAAACAAAAGTTACCTCACTGATTGCTAAGGTTGGCTGGGTGATATCACTCACCTTTATTCCTCAATTTCTCCTACTGGGTCTTTTTGGGAGTCTTGTGCTTGGTGAAAAGGAAAGACTTTCCCTACAACAGGAGGTCATTTCTTGGTTATTAAAGGGTGGTAGGGTGACTAATCGTTCTAGTTTGTCTGCGACTGAGGGGGTTCCTGGGACTTCTAGTGCTAAAGACCATGGAACCCCAGGCAAATCAGGATGAACTGGTCATTCTAGTAGAGAGCTATGCCGCTTCACTAGCAGGTCCAAACATACTCTGATTATTGATAAGATAATAATGATGATGTATTGACATTCAGGATGATATTTCAAAATGGAAAATGAATTTTAAAAAACAACAAATGGCTTTAATGTCTTTCAGTACTGTCTCATGGATATACAGAACTATACACTCTGCAAGTACTTGACATTAGAAATTTGTGCTTAGACCGATTTCTACTCAAAAAATTTTGAAGGCACATTAAACTCATGTTGTTATTTATAATAAATGCATTACTCATTGGAGAAATACAATCCTTGAAAGAAGATTCATACATGAGCCCTTTAACTGTTTTCTCCAAAAATAAGCAAGCAAATGCCAGCAGAAACCCCAGATTCTGCTCTTTCTATGCTCATTAGAGGTGATTTATTTTGATGGGTGAATGCTATCTCTAGAGACAATCACTGCCACAAATACGTGCTACCATTAAAGATACAGTTCTGAGGCAGGTGGTGAGAGAAACTGGGACTACACTATGGATATCTTACCGGGTGGGCTTCACTGAAGAGAAGCAGCGCCGGTGGGGCTTCTTGATTTCACCAGCAGCACAAGCATTTGACATCAGTGTGATCCAGATGCAGGTGAAGAAGACCAACTGGGAAGCCGGGATCACCTCTGCCGAAAGAAAGGAATGTGGATGGATGCAACCAACGCTGTTACCAATATTGCTTCTTCACGTGTCTTTTAAAAAGTAATTAGAGGGGCTTCCCTGGTGGCGCAGGGGTTGAGGGTCTGCCTGCCGATGCAAGGGACACGGGTTCAAGCCCTGGTCTGGGAGGATCCCACATGCCGCGGGGCAACTAGGCCCGTGAGCCACAACTACTGAGCCTGCGCGTCTGGAGCCTGTGCTCTGCAACAAGAGAGGCCACGATAGTGAGAGGCCCGCGCACCGCAATGAAGAGTGGCCCCCGCTTGCCACAACTAGAGAAAGCCCTCGCACAGAAACAAAGACCCAACACAGCAAAAATAAATTAATTAATTAATAAACTCCTACCCCCAACATCTTCTAAAAAAAAAAAAGAATTGAGATCATGTAAATCAGACATCAGCAATCAAATTCTAGTCAGAAAAGGGTGGGAAGAGCAAATGTGAGATGAGGTGGCAGGAGTGAGTCACTGAAAAAAAAAAAAAAGTAATTAGAGTGCCAGGTAAAAAGGTATCAAGGAAAAAAGAGAGACATTGTTTTCAATGCTGTGTCTTTTGTTTTAGTAGGTTAAATGGATTGACATCATTTACAGGCAAACATCTGTCTCGATCACCAGCAATTTAAGAAAAACAAAGCAGATTTTTTCATTTTGTTTCCATCCTTTAGTCCCTCTTTCCAGGGAAGGTTCTTAGTGGGATGCTTGATCCCCTACTCAATAAACTCCCAGCTGCAGTCCTCCACAGACAAAGAAGTGAGATTAGGCATTAAGTCCCCTTAATCCAACACAATATTATTTGAATATATTTAATGACTCAGCAAAATAATATGCTTAATGAGAATAAAGGTGATTAGTTTAATTTTAGTTATAGTTTTAAAGATCCTTTCCTTTATCTCATGACTGTTTTTTTTAATCCAGAAAGGAATCTTTCCCTCTCAAATGCATACAGATTGCCAGAATACAAACAAACTTAAATTATTATTTTATCAAATAAATAATCATATTTTAGATGATGGTTTATTCCATTGATATAAAAAGTAGTTCAATTTAAGGTTTAATGTGGTGAGCAGCCAGATAAATAAAAAAAGAAATTAGTCTTGGGCAGTGGGTAAGGAATTAAATTATGGCCACATCGGCTCCTAAAGCTACTTTGCACACATCGAGTAGAAATGTTCCCTCCATGTATGCAAAGTACCAGTGAATGGGCAGGTTAGGGAAATTCAGTTTCTCCAACTGAAAAAGCACAGGGTGAGCAATCCAGCGACAACTGACCTGTTTACTAGGACTTAAGAAGAATGCTGTTTTCTTCCCAGGGATAGACTGTGAAGGAATTCTTCAATTTCCTCGAATTGATTTGTCTCCTTGACATCTCATATCCTGTGTTATTGCTTGATGGTGTTAATTTATTTTGATTTGGGTTATCTCTTCTCTTGGCCCATGCATCTCCTATGTTTCTTTGGCATGTCTTTCCTCTTTAAAATATGTGTCTAATATAAAATATTACAAATATACAGAATGATGTAATAAATACCTCTCTCTTGATCCCCTAGTTAGTGTTTATCATTGTATACAGTTATACTATTATGTATATTATGTACAGATTTTTTGCATATTTCAGAAAGCTTAATAAAAATGGTGTTAAATTATACTTTTACCTCTGCAACATACTTTTCTTCTCCACATTATGCTTAGATTTACTGTGTTGATAGTTGCAGTCCTAGTTAATTTTTGAGTGCCATATAGTATCTCACCGTGTAGATAACTAACATTTCATTTATTCTTTTGCTGATGGGCATTATTTCTTATTTTTCAAGGATAAACAATCTATTATAAGCAAACCTGCAGTGAATTTTTGTCAATATTTTCTTGTTCTCATACATAACAGTTTCTCTAGGGTAAGTACCTAGGAGTAAAACTTCTAGGCTGAACAATTTTCACATCTTCAAATTTATAGGAGACTACCATAACGCTCCTAAACATGACTGTACCAATTTACAGCCCCATTAGAAGCGAATGAGAGCCCTCATTTCTTAAAATCTTTTTTTTTTTTTTTTTTTTTTCTGTACGCGGGCCTCTCACTGCCGTGGCCTCTCCCGCTGCGGAGCACAGGCCCCGGACGCGCAGGCCCAGCGGCCATGGCTCACGGGCCCAGCCGCCCCGCGGCACGTGGGATCCTCCCGGACCTGGGCACGAACCCGCGCCCCCCGCATCGGCAGGCGGACTCCCAACCACTGCACCACCAGGGAAGCCCTTAAAATCTTTTTTTAAACATTAATATTATCAGGCTTTTCAATGTTACCCAATCCAATCAATGTTGTAGTTTTAAGTTTAATGTCCCTAATGGCTACAGAAATTTGAGCATTTTTTTTTTTCATGTCTTTCTGGGCCAGTAAGCTTTCCTCTTCTGCAAAGAACCAGTCAATAGAAGAAATGTGCGGAAAGTTGCTGGTCTTAAGCTACTTCTGGAGGATGCCACCATGGTCAAAGTTTGTCTTCTACCCTAGTGATCTCATGAGATCCAGGGCCCTGACACTTGATCCGAGCGCTCTCTGCTACCTGGGCCTGTTCTCTTCATTAAGTACCAGGATCTACACCAACATTTCCCAAAGTAGTTCTTGACTACACTGGAGATGTTTTGTGAAAAAACGTTCTGTGCCAAGTGAGTCTGGGAAACACTATACAAAAAAAATTTTTTTGTGTGTCTGTTTACCAATAAAATGTGTTTGTTGACACTTGAATTTCATAGAGTTTTCATGTATCATGAAATCTTCTTCTCTTTTCTCCCCCAATTAAACACTGTAAAAACCATTTGGTGGGATGGATACAGCCCACGGGGCATAATTTGCCAACTGTGAGTCCCCAGTCTAGGTTGTGGATTCACAGTTCACATCACACGGTTCAGTGAAAATGCTCTCCTCCTTCAGCAATGGGGAGGTTGTGAGTTCAGTGGTCTAGCTTCAGTGCTTATCTTACTAGATCTGCTGGAAACAGCGACACACCTGAGCTCTCCCTCTTGAAATATTTTCTTCACCTGCCCTCTGGGATACTGGACTTACCTGTTTTCCTCTTACCTCTTCCTCATCCCTGCTCGGTTCTATTATCTTATCTCCCTTCCTCTAACAGCTTCCACAGTACTCGAATGGCCCTATGCTCAGCGCTTCAGTACTTTAGTACTCATCTTTCCTACCAACTCACTCATTTTGTGATCTCAGCCAGTCTCAAGGCTTTAAGAACTGTACATACACTCCCAAATTATATAATCCGTCCAGGCTTTTCTCGCAGAATTCCATCTCATATTCCTATGGTCTCAATATTTGTGTCCCCCAAATACAAATGCTGAAATCTTAACCCTCAAAGGTGATGGTTTTAGTAGGTGGAGGCTTTGGGAGGTGATTAGGATGAAGCCCTCAAAAATGGGATGAATGGTCTCATAAAAGAGGCTCCAGAAAGATCTCTCACCCCTTCCACCATGTGAGGATAAAACAAGAAGTCTGCAACCTGGAACACAGCCCTCATCTGACCAAACTGGCACCCTGATCTTGGACATGAACTATGAGAAATAAATTTCTGTTGTTTATAAACTGCCCAGTGTGTGGTATAGTGTGATAGCAGCCCAAACAGACTAAGACACATATCCAACTGCCTGCTTACTTGGATGTCTGATAAGTATCTAAAGCTCAACATGTCAAAAAGTAAGTTTGTTAATATCACTCCCCCCAGCCCACCAATAGCCTTCTCTATCTCAACTGATAACAACACTGTCCGTTCTTGACTCCTGTCTCTGACATTCCTTGTCCAGTCCACCTTAAAAATACATCCAGGATCCAAGTGCTTCTCACCAGCATCTCAGCTACTACCCTGGCCTTTTAGTCATCATCATCTGTTGCTTGAATTATTGCAGTGGTGGCCTGTCTCCTTGCTTCTTCCCTTGCCTTGTTTCAGTTAATGCTCAACACAGCCACCAGCGATCCTTTAAAAATATAAGTCAGGTCAAGTAACTCCTCTCTTCAAAACTCTGCAATGGCTTCTCCTTTTCTTCAATTTGAAAAGTCTTTACAAAGGCTAGGAAAGCCTTACCTAATCTACAGTTCCCTCCTCTTCCTTGCCTTCTCCACTGTTCCCTTCCCCACCACTGGCTGTAGAAACACTGGCCTCTGTGGTTCCTGTAACACACCAAACACACTCCCAGAGCAGGGTCTTTGCACAGATTGTCACACTTGCCTGACCCACCCATCATATAGATTCTGACCCACCCAAGGATCTATATGACTAACTCCTTTAACAAATTTAAATCTTTGCTCAAATATCGTTTATTCCATGAAGCATACCCTAACCCCCCTTTAAAAAATGCAGTATGCCCCCTTTCCTTCAAACACCTGTTATCAATCTACCATACACTCCACTTAGCATGTTTTATACAATTTACTTATTATAGTTATTATTCATTCTCTGTCTAATCATGCTAGAATGTAAGCTTTACAGGAAGCATTCTTTGTCTGTTTTGTTCCCTGGGGTATCCTAAACACTTGTAACCATTTTTGACATTTAATCAGTGTTTAATAAATATTTGTTACATTAAAAGCATCAGAAAAAATCCTGTTTAGTTCTGCTGAATTGTGTGTTTCCCAAACTAGGTTGACCTCAGATCTCCATTAAAAAAAAAATCCACCAGACTTACTAATATTCCTCAAAAAAAGTGCGCCTCCACAGCACCCAGTTTGGGAAATTCTGATTTATCAGTTAATCTGTGCTTTACAAATCTTCTGTATCAAAATTCTATGTCCTAGCATCTCATAACTACTTTTTTCTTTTTAACATCTTTATTGGAGTATAATTGCTTTACAATGGTGTGTTAGTTTCTGCTTTATACCAAAGTGAACCAGCTATACATATACATATTTCCCTATCACTCTTCCCTCTTGCATCTCCCTCCCACTCTCTCTATCCCACCCCTCTAGTGGTCACAAAGCACCGAGCTGATCCCCCTGTGCTATGCGGCTGCTTCCCACTAGATATGGGTTTTACATTTGGTAGCGTATATATGTCCATGCCGCTCTCTCACTTTGTCCCAGCTTACTCTTCCCTCTCCCCATGTCCTCAAGTCCATTCTCTAGAAGGTCTGCGTCTTTATTCCTGTCCTGCACCTAGGCTCTTCATGACTTTTTTTTTTTTAGATTCCATATATGTCTGTTAACATAAGGTATTTGTTTTTCTCTTTCTGACTTACTTCATTCCATATGACAGACTCTAGGTCCATCCACCTAATGTCTTATATTATGTTGAGGTGAGTTCCCTCAATGCCTACTTTCTGGAGGGTTTTTATCATAAATGGGTGTTGAATTTGGTCAAAAGTTTTTCTGCATGTATTGAGATGATCATATGGTTTTTAATCTGCAATTTGTTAATATGGTATATCATATTGATTGATTTGCATATATTGAAGAATCCTTGCATTCCTGGGATAAACCCCATTTGATCATGGTGTATGATCCATTTAATGTGGTGTTCAATTCTGTTTGCTAGTATTTTGTTGAGGATTTTTGTATCTATGTTCATCAGTGATATTGGCCTGTAGTTTTCTTTCTTTGTGACATCTTTGTCTATGGTTTGGTGGTGCTGAATTCTCTTAGCTTTTGCTTGTCTGTAGAGGTTTTAATTTCTCCATCAAATCTGAATGAGATCCTTGCTGTGTAAAGTAATCTTGGTTGTAGTATTTTCCCTTTCATCACTTTAAATATGTCCTGTCACTCCCTTCTGGCTTGCAGATTTTCTGCTGAAAGATCAGCTGTTAACCTTATGGGGATTCCCTTGTATGTTATTTGTTGCTTTTCCCTTGTTGCTTTTAATATTTTTTCTTTGTATCTAATTCTTGATAGTTTGATTAATATGTGTCTTGTTGTGTTTCTCCTTGGATTTATCCTGTATGGGACTCTCTGCATTTCCTGGACTTGATTAACAATTTCCCTTCCCATATTAGGGAAGTTTTCTACTATTATCTCTTCAAATATTTTCTTAGTCCCTTTGTTTTTCTCTTCCTCTTCTGGGAGCCCTACAATTCAAAGGTTGGTATGTTTAATGTTGTCCCAGAGGAATCTGAGACTGTCCTCAATTCTTTTCATTCTTTTTTCTTTATTCTGCTCTGTAGTAGCTGTTTACACTATTTTATCTTCCAGATTACTTCTCTGTTCTTCTGCCTCTCTTATTCTGCTATTAATTCCTTCTAGAGAATTTTTAATTTCATTTATTGTGTTGTTCATCATTGTTTGTTTTCTGTTTAGCTATTCTAAGTCCTTGTAAAACATTTCTTGTATTTTCTCCATTGTATTTCCAAGATTTTGGATCATCTTGACTATCATTACTCTGAGTTCTTTTTCAGGTAGACTGCCTATTTCCTCTTCATTTGTTAGGTCTGGTGGGTTTTTATCTTGCTCCTTCATCTGCTGTGTTTTTTTCTGTCTTCTCATTTTGCTTAACTTACTTTGTTTGGGGTCTCCTTTTCTCAGGTTGCAGGCTCATAGGGCCCGTTGTTTTTGGTGTCTGCCCCCAGTGGCTAAGGTTGGTTCAGTGTGTTGTGTAGGCTTCCTGGTGGAGGGGACTAGTGCCTGTGTTCTGGTGGATGAGGTTGTATCTTGTCTTTCTGGTGGGCAGGTCCACATCTGGTGGTGTGTTCTGGGGTGTCTGTGGCCTTATTGTGATTTTAGGCAGCCTCTCTGCTAATGGGTGGGGTTGTGTTCCTGTCTTGCTAGTTGTTTGGCATAGGGTGTCCAGCACTGTAGCTTGCTGGTCGTTGAATGGAGCTGGGTCTTGGCGTTGAGATGGAGATCTCTGGGAGAGCTTTCGCTGTTTGATATTACGTGGAGCTGGGAGGTCTCTTGTGGACCAGTGTCCTGAACTTGGCTCTCCCACCTCAAAGGCACAGGCCTGATGCCTGGCTAGAACACCAAGACCCTGACATCCACATGGCTCAGAATAAAAGGGAGAAAAAAAGAAAGAAAAAAATAAAAAAATAAAATAAAATTATTAAAATAAAAAAATAATTATTGAAAATTAAAAAACATTTTAAGTAATAAAAAAAATAGAAAGAAAGAAAGAAGGGAGCAAACACACCAAAAAAACAAATGCACCAATGATAACAAGCGCTAAAATCTATACTAAAACAAACAAACAAACAAAAAACGGACAGACAGGACCCTAGGGCAAATGGTAAAAGCAAAGCTATACAGACAAAATCACACACAGAAGCATACACATAGACACTCAGTAAAAGAGAAAAAAGGAAAAAATATGTATATATTGTTGTTCCCAAAGTCCACCGCCTCATTTTGGGATGACTCGTTGTCTATTCATGTATTCCACAGATACAGGGTACATCAAGTTGATTGTGGAGCTTTAATCCGCTTCTCCTGAGGCTGCTGGGAGAGATTTCCCTTTCTCTTCTTTGTTTGCACAGCTCCCGGGGTGCAGCTTTGGATTTGGCCCCACCTGTGGGTGTAGTTTCCCGAGGGCATCTTTTCTTCGCTCAGACAGGAAGGGGTTAAAGGAGCAGCTGATTCGGGGGCTCTGGCTCACTCAGGCCGGGGGGGAGGGAGGGGCACGGAGTGCAGGGTGAGCCTGTGGCAGCAGAGGCCGGCATGACGTTGCAGCAGCCTGAGGCGTGCCGTGTGTTCTCCCGGGGAAGTTGTCCCTGGATCCCGGGACCCTGGCAGTGGCGGGCTGCACAGACTCACAGGAGAGGAGGCGTGGATAGTGACCTGTGCTCGCACACAGGCTTCGTGGTGGCGGCAGCAGCAGCAGCCATGGCGTCTCATGCCCGTCTCTGGGGTCCGCGCTGATAGCCGCGGCTCACGCCCATCTCTGGAGCCCGTTTAGGTGGCGCTCTTAATCCCCTCTCCTCGGGCACCAAGAGACTAGAAGAAGTCTCTTGCCTCTTAGGCAATTCCAGATGTTTTCCCGGACTCCCTCGCGGCTAGCTGTGGCGCACTAACCCCTTCAGGCTGTGTTCACGCCGCCAACCCCAGTCCTCTCCCTGCGATCCGACCTCCGAAGCCCGAGCCTGCGGGAAACTCTCCGCTTTGCCCTCCACACCCCTGTTGCTGCGGTCTCCTCCGCAGCTCTGAAGACTCTGCGTCTTACTCTTCCACCGTCTTGAAGCTCCTCTCATGACTACTTTTGATGACTACTAAACTTTTAAGCTCATAATGAAATATTGATAGCTGATGAAGGGTAGGCAAGAGTAAGAGGGGATTTCTTGTAACAATACTTTGAGCTGAAGGAATGAAGCACTAAAGTAGAATTTCATCCACCTGTCAGGCAGGCAGTGGAGCTATTCTGGGGGACACATGTTTTTCACGAATGTCTGGCAGGTCACATGCGTCCTCACCATCACGTAATCATATCAGGGTGCCCTGTAGAAATGACACACTGTAGAAACACTGTAGAAAATGACAAATCCATCTGACCTCTTCATTGAATCTTCTTTGCTAGAACAACTATCCATATCAACATTGAGAGGAGTAAACGCAGTTTAAAATTTGTTAGTTATGAATTTTAAGTCTGCATAAAAATAAAAATAAGGCAATGGCCTAGGATACAAAGAGTTGGCTCACAGAAGGTCTTGGGGTTTCAATTCTATCACAGTAAGACATCTGTCTCTGTTGCTGAATCTGCTCCTTATCCCTTTAGTGCTTTCTTTGCAAACCCAGTAAGCTTCTTAAGAAAAGAGCAGAAAACCACATCTGTCAAAATTAGAAAGTGGTAACTACCAGGAAACAAAATAATCACAGGGTCACTGGAGGCTTTGTAAAGGTTGAAGCTCTCCCTCACGTAAATTGCCTCCTGTTCACTCTCCTTCCATTCTGATGACATCAGCCAGTTTCTATTCCTTTGGCAGGGAGCCAAAGGGAACACTTGGATAGCAGGGCTGTGTCCTCAATATTCATCTTGGGATATGCAGCTATTTTGCTTACAAAGAGAAAACACAAGGTAAGTGGAGGTCTTAATTATATTGGATCAAGAACATCTGACAACAACAATAACGAATTCCAAGCCTCCACAGATTTCCCACTGTGTCCGCCTGATGCCAAGTAGGCAAAATATCCTGAGTGGGAAATTGTAGAGTCATAGAATGTTGATATGCAAAGATCTTGGAGATCATTTAGATTACCTACATCCTTCTCTCTTTTGTATATGAGGAAACTAAGACTGGAGAGATTAAGCACACAATTCATTTGCTTTTTTTTTTTTAACATCTTTATTGAAGTATAATTTCTTCACATTGTTGTGTTAGTTGCTGCTGTATAACAAAGTGAATCAGCTATACGTATACATATAACCCCTTATGCCCTCCCTCTTGCGTCTCCCTGCCACCCTCCCTGTCCCACCCCTCCAGGTGGTCACAAAGCAGCAAGCTGATCTCCCTGTGCTATGTGGCTGCTTCCCACTAGCTATCCTTTGGTACATTGGAAATGCAATATAACATGGCCATGTCAAGAGCAGCCACTAGGAGGCATTTGTTATCCCTCCAAAAAACCTTGCTCTCACTCATAAATGGTGTTTTCTCTTCCGTTTCCCAGAATTACCAGAGCCCCGATAGAGCATCTTTCCAACCCACTGCCCTCTTTCATTCCCCTCCCACTTCATTCCTGAGTTACAGAATCAACAGTGATGGGAGCGGGGACTCCACGTTAGTGGAAAGTGGGTGACAGGAATGCAATCTTCATCATAGTGTAATAATACAATATAACCACGAGATGGCAGCACAGACTACACAATATTGTTTAAGCATTCTCTTATGAAATGAAAACCACAAACTAAATGATTAGCACTTATGATACTGCAGAATTAAATGAAAAGATTAATAATATAATACCAAGATTCAGGCAAAAAGAAACTCCCTTTTATTCAGGAAAACGCAATTATTTACCTTGCGTGAAGATTGAACACAGCATATTTTAAAGCATCTTTTATAGATATAAGATTAGCATTTCGTTTTATCTCTGGGAACGCTAGGCTATAGAGGTGAACACTGGAAAAAGAAACTTTCCAGAGAAAGACAAATATCATATGATATCACTTATATGTGGAATCTAAAAAGGTGATACAAATGAACTTATTTACAAAACAGAAACAGACTCACAGACATAGAAAACAGACCAAAGGGAAAGGCGGGGGGGCGCGTAACTTAGGAGTTTGGGATTAGCAGGTACAAACTACTATATATAAAATAGATAAACAACAAGGTCCTACCATATAGTAAAGGGAACTATCTTCAATATTTTGTAATAAACTATAATGGAAAAGAATATGAAAAAAAAAGCCTATATATAGGCTGAATCACTTTGCTGTACACCAGAAACTAACACAACATTGTAAATCAACTATACTTCAGTAAAAATGAGACTTTCCATCAAAATAAAGTGCGTGTCATGAGTAATGTATTGAAAGGACATGGGATAAGGAACTAGGAGACAGCTCTGGGATGGGATGTGGCACTTAACTGTATGATATTTAGAAAGCTTCTTAACCTCTCTGGGCTTCCGTTTCCTCTTCTGTATTCATTAAGCAGATGGATTTAGATGATTTTTGAAATCCCTGAGGAGGCAATCAAATATAGTGGTTAAGAATGTGATCTTTGGCAACAGATTTCCTAGGTGCAAATCCTAATTCTTGCACTTACTAGATGTGTGAACATTGGCAATGGCTGGATATTTTTCTCTGAGTCAGCTACTTCATATGTCAATTCGGGATGACATCACTAGGACCTATCTCTTAGGATTATAGTCAGAATTGATGGGATAATACCATGTGTTTAACACAATGTCTAGTACATTGAAAATACACAATTAACATAATTGTTAACTGCCAATCTTATTCATCTTTATTAATGTAGTCTTTGCATTTCCAACATCATGACTTTTATCAAAACTACCAGCATTCTCCTACTCTTCCAGTCTTGAAATTTTGAAGTCATCTTTGACCCACTACCTTTTCAAGGCTTGAATGTTTTTGGTTTATTTGTTTTTTTGCTTCAGAACTTCTTTTTTTTTTTTTTCTTTTTAGTTCCCTTGTCTTCCCAATGCCACTAGACTCTTTTGCCTCTAACATAAATAAATACCTCAATCAGCCTCCTTGCTGCAGGCTTTCTATTTTACTCTCTTCCGTATGCTTTTGCCAGATTTCTATTAGTGATACTTCTTTTTTCTAACTTTTCTCTGGTTAAAATGTTTTCATATTGCCTATAGGAGAAAGCCTATTCTGTTACATTGGCCTATGTTACTACACCTTTGCAAATACTGTCATCACTGTAGCTTTATTGTAAATAAATCTTAAAATCCTCCAACTTCATTCTTCTTATTCAAAGCTGTTTTAGTTATTCTAGTTCTTTTGTTCTTCTGTATAAGTCTTACAGTCAGTTTTCTACATCTACAAAATTCTGCTAGGATTTTGATTGGTATTGCATTAAATATGTAGGTCAATTTGGTGAGAATAGACATCTTACGTTGAATCTTCCAATCACAGAGCATGGTATGTCTCTACTTAGGTCTTTTATGACTTCTTTCAATAGTGTTTTATAGTTTTCAGCATCTAGATCTTGTACATATTTTATTAGATTTAGTGCCTAAGTATTTATATTTTTGGAGTTATTATAAATGGCACTGGTTTTTAAATTTTTGGCTTCCAATTATACATTGCTAGTATATAGAAATATAATTAATTTTTTCCTCAATTAAGAAATTGTGGGAAAATACATAAAATTAATCATTTTTCAGTGAACAGTTAGGTATGTATTAAGTACATTCAAATTATTGTGCAACCATCAATACCATTCATCTCCAGAACTCTCTCCTCTTTTGTTTTTAAGGCAATTTTTAAAGAGCTGTTAACGGTTCACAGCATTTAAGTTTCCTCCATATCTTTTCATGGCTTGATAGCTCATTTCCTTTTAGCACTGAATAATATTCCATTGTCTGGATGTACCACAGTTTATTTACCTACTGTAAAAGACATCTTGGTTGCTTCCCAGTTTTGGCAGTTATGAATAAAGCTGCTGTAAACATCTGTGTGTAGGTTTTTTTGTGGGCGCATAAGTTTTCAACTACACTGGGTAAATACCAAGGAGTGTAATTGCTGGATCATATGGTAAGAATCTGTTTAGTTTTGTAAGAGAACACCAAACTGTCTTCAAACGTGGCTGTACCATTTCATATTCCCACCAGCAATGAATGAGAGTTTCTGTTGCTCCACATCCTTGTCAGCATTTGGTATTGTCACTGTTCCAGATTTTGGCAATTCTAGTAGATGTGTAGTGGTGTCTCATTTTAATTTGCATTTCCCTGAAGACATATGATGTGGAGCATCTTTATATATGCTTATTTGCCATCTGTATAACTTCTTTGGTGAGGTGTCTGTTAAGGTCTTTGTCCCATTTTAAAATTGGGTTGTTTGTTTTCTTTTTTTATTTGTTTGTTTGTTTTCTTATTGTTGAGTTTTAAGAGTTCTTTGTATATTTTGGACAATAGTCTTACCAGATGTGTCTAGCAAATATTTTTTCCCATATTGTAGTTTGTATTATCATTCTCTTGACATTTTTTTTTCAATATTCAAATTTTTATTATGTGATTGATGAAAAATTAAAGAACACATTGCTTAGTGTTACCCATAATTTTTTTCACACACACTGTATTTTATTTTTACAAGAGATAAATAAACTGACACTAAGCATTGTAAATGGATGACCACAACAATAGCAACAATGATAACAATTACCAAACACGAAACACACTCATACTATTGACATTGTCTTTTGCAGAGCAGAACTTTTTAATTTTAATGAAGTCTAGCTTGTTCTGTTTTTTGTTTTTTTTCCATGGATTATGCCTTTGGTGTGGTATCTAAAATGGCATCTCCATAGCCAAGTCATCTAGGTTTTCTCCTTTGTTATTTCCTATGAGATTTATAGTTTTGCATTTTATATTTAGGTGTGTGATCCTTTTTGAGCTAATTTTTGTGAAGGGCGGAAGGTCTGCATTCTGCTCGTTTTGGATGGCATGTCCTATAAATATCTGTTAAGTCCATCTGGTCTAATGTGTCATTTAAGGCTGCTGTTTCTTTACTCACTTTCTGTCTGCATGATCAATCCATTGATGTAAGTGGGGTATTAAAGTCCTCTACCATTATTGTGTTACTGTCAATTTCTCTGTTAATATTTGCTTTTTATATTTAAGTGCTCTTATATTACGTGCATATATGTTTATTTATGTTATATCTTCTGCTTGGATCAACCCCTTTATCATTATATAAAGCAGTTCTTTCTCTTTTATTACAGACTTTGTTTTAAAGTCTATTTTGACTGATATGGGTATAGCTACCCCAGATTTTTTTGTTTGTTTTTTTCCATTTGCATGGGTTGCCTTTTTCCATTCCTTCACTTTCAGTCTATCTGTGTCTTTAGCTCTGAAGTGACTCTTCTGTAGGCAACATATAGATAGGTCTTGATTTTTTTTTAATCCAATTGGCTACTCTGTGTTTTTTGATTAGAGAATTTACTCCATTGACATTTAAAGTAATTATTGATCAGTATGTACTTATATCCATTTTGTTATTCATTTTCTGGTTGTTTTTATGGTTCTTCTCTATTCTTTTTTTCTTCTTCTAGTCCACTCCCTTGTGGCTTGATGATTTTCTTTAATGTTACGTTTAGGTTCCTTTCTTTTTATTTTTTGTGTATCTATTGTAGATTTTTAATTTATGGTTACCTTGATGTTCATATATACATATTGACCTATAACTATATCAACTTGTTTAAAATGATAGTCATTTAAGTTCAAACACATACAGGGATTCAGGGTCTTCCTACTCCACCATCTTGACTCTGTCTCTCAAGCCTGCTTTTTATTGTTATTTGTTAGCAGTTCTAAATGATACCAGTAATAGTATGGTCCTTCGTGAAAAAAATATTTTGTTAGTCTGTTTGAAACAACTGCTGCCATTACTGTTAAGTATTACTCATATGTATATAAATTTAAATTAGCATGTGTTATTAAAGAAGCATTAATAAAGAGTACATTCTGTTTAGAAGTTTATTCAGAGAACTTCCATTTAACAGTTGCTCTAGACGCATGGGAATTCAGCTATTTGTACTCATTTTAAGAATAAGCTTATATAGAGATACACCATGTTCTTAGATTGGAAGAATCAACATTGTGAAAATGACTCTACAACCCAAAGCAGTCTACAGGTTCAATGCAATCCCTATCAAACTACCACTGGCATTTCTCACAGAACTAGAACCAAAAATTTCACAATTTGTATGGAAACACAAAAGACCCAGAATAGCCAAAGCAATCTTGAGAAAGATAAACGTAGCTGGAGGAATCATGCTCCCTGACTTTAGACTATACTACAAAGCTCCAGTAAACAAGACAGTATGGTACTGGCACAAAAACAGAAAGATAGATCAATGGAACAGGACAGAAAGCCCAGAGATAAACCCATACACATATGGTCACCTTATCTTTGATAAAGGAGGCAGGAAGGTACAGTGGAGAAAAGACAGCCTCTTCAATAAGTGGTGCTAGGAAAACTGGACAGGTACATGTAAAAGTATGAGATTAGAACACTCCCTAACACCATACACAAAAATAAGCTCAAAATGGATTAAAGACCTAAATGTAAGGCCAGACACTATAAAACTCTTAGAAGACAACATAGGCAGAACATTCTATGACATAAATCACAGCAAGATCCTTTTTGACCCACCTCCTAGAGAAATGGAAGTAAAAACAAAAATAAACAAATGGGATCTAATGAAACTTCAAAGCTTTTGCACAGCAAAGGAAAAGCTTCTAAAAGTTTGAAATTACTCAGATTGAAGTTTTGTCTCCAATCCTATTGGCATTACATATTCTTATATTTAAATGTTAGATTAAAAATTAATAATGAGAACACATTGACTAAAAAGACAGGGAGAATTTAAGTTACTTTAATTATATCATTGTATGGGAATCACTTGAAAATTCTATCTGTGTTTAAAATTTACAAAAATGAAATAGCATGCTAATTGCAAGGTAGGATATTTTTGTTTGCAAAGTGTATGTTTTAGTTCTTCCATCAGCTATAGCAAAGATGTTGATGACTCTGATTATAGGTCTATTGAATATAAGTGTAAAAAAAAGATAAAAATTTGGAAGAGCATTGGCATATTTGTAGAAGTTGAGTCATAAGAACAGAAACTAATATTAATTATTTATTATGGTGAAAGAAATGTAAATGTATATTCTTTTAAACATATAAAAATGTGGTTAAAAACATTAATCTGTTGCTTTTTCATTTTTATGCTATAATATTTTATTTTTTACTGACATAATGTGAAATTAAAGAAAATTTTTATTGCTTGTATTCTTTTCTTACCATTGTTATTATTATTTTATTTTGTGATTATTACTGAGAGTACTTCTATCATATAGAGGAGGCATTGTTAAGAAATTTTCAACTCCATCTGTCAAATAAGCTTGTTATGCCACTGACCCTGACTACCTTACAAAACGGCAATTCTAATCTATTTCTAGGTGAAAACCTAGGAATAGAAAATGATTGCACATGTCCACTGAAAGACAAATTCATAGCTAGCTTACTTACAACCAAACCCTGGAAACAACTCAAAAGGCCATCAACAGGAGAATGGATAAACTGCGGTGTTTAAGAAAACAGTGGACTTCTATACAACAGAAAGTTGATTAAACTAATGGTACACAATGACATGGATGAATATAAAATATTATGTTGAGTAAAATAAGCCAGATGCAAGAGTACTTCCCATATTATTTCATTTATAAAAACAGGTAACAATGCTGTGATAAAAAAATCTACATTAATAAAACATTAATGTAGTATAAAAATAATAGCTTAATTTTGTTCTTGATAAACACTATTTTCTCCTGACTGTGTTTAGTTCATACTCTTGTTTTCTTTCAGGTGTAGCTAAAGAAAAAGTGAAAGACTGAATCTGTTTTCCATGAGCCTCTGCTTGGACAAATGGCTATAGGAATCCTTTTACAGAGCATCCTGTATCCATCTGCCTGCCTCCTGAGACATGTTCCTTAAAATTTCCTTATGATCATACTTTGTATACATTATTGTTTTAAACGATGAGCCAGTGAATGAGTTTATGACAGTTTAGCAAGGCTGCTACTATTCCTAATAACCACCAGTGACTGTGAGTTGAATATGTATGAAGTGACAGAGCATAGGGCTTGGCATATGGTAAGTGCTTAAATAAATAAATTCTTGATAAAGGAAAAATATAGTCCTAGTTGTTTTAAATACACTGATGTAAGATTTATACACAGTATTACCATTTTCCTCATATAGATATTCTTTTATTGTTTTTGGAGGTCTGACACAACTCTCTCTATGGTAGCAAATATGAACTTGGTGTTTGCTCTCTAAAAACAAATGTATTAATGAAGAAATTGTACATGACACCAATTTTTTCAAATTTCCAAAAGATAATTAGTTTGAGGAAACTGGCTACACACATCCATTCAGTTTATAAAAAGCTAACTGCAATTCTTTCCTAACAAATATTTCTCTTGCCTTCCTACAGTCCTGTATTTCAGCAGGTGTTTTATTTATATTGGCAAGTTCTCCATTTTTGTCTATATTAGAGTATAGTATAATCAATCCATTAAATATCATTAAGCTATTACAAAATGTCTGCTAGGTACATAATTTATATAATTGGAGTAAATGGCCTCTATGCAACATTTATAACAGGTCACTAAAGCAGAAGAGGAGCCAATGTTACAGAGATTTTTTCACATGAGATTGTCATTCTCAAACCTCAGTGAGCATGAGGCCACAGGTATTGGCAGACAATAGCCAATATTTAATAATAAATTAAATGGAGTATAATCTCTAAAAATATTGAATTACCAGTTTACCCCTGAAACGAATATAATAATGTAACAACTATACTTCAATAAAATAAATAAATATAATCCCTATAGGTTTTTCCCTTTCAGGTGATGTGTCTCATTTACTCCACAAAAATCACTATTTTCTGGTCTCTGTGCCAACCTGCAGATGGCATGAGCTAGATGTAAAAGTTGTTTTATGTACAAAGTTAAACTGTCATTGTCACAAATTAACAATATCTCAATTTTGCTCACCCCAAATACCATTCCGTAACAAAAGAGCTTAGCTGCTTTACTTATAAACAACTAGAATAACTAACACAAATAGTTAAACTTAATATTTAAGGAGCCCCTTCTACCTGTGAAGTACAGCACTAAGGCTTGTTGTTTGTCCTCATTTGATTCTTGTAACAGTCTTATAAGTGCACATTATTTACTTTCTTTCAAAATGAGGAAATCAAGGCTTAGGTAATTTAAGTTATTGATCATAGTTTTAGAGGCAAAGCCAGTTTTGATCCCAAGTCTGTCTTTCCAAAGTCTATGCTCTTAATCAACTTCATCACTCTTTCTTTCCATGTCTAGAAGTAGACTATCACATTTTAGTGAATTTGTACCCATTGTGAACCTTGACGACATAAACATAGTTTCAATTGTTACAGCTAACTTTATGATATAGTGCAATATTAGGCACGGAACATCTCCCATCTTTATTCTTTTTGTAAAATTCTTTTGACATAAAAAAATCAATTTGATTCCTGATGAATTAGAATTTACTAATCAAACTACCTCCCAATTATTTTGTTTGAGATTGCATCTAATTTATATATTAATTTGGTAAAATTAACAACTTTACTAGATTTCAAGTCTTCCTAAGACTTGAAATGATTAATTTTCATACATTAAACAAATTTTTATGCCTTTCAGTAGATCTACATTTCTGACAAATACATTAGATCGGACATATTTCTTATTAAGTTTAATCATAAATATAGATAAATACAATTATGTGAATATGTGTATGTGTGTGTGTGTGTGTATATATATATATATACATATATATATATACACACACATATATATTTATACACAGTTGAACCCTGAACAATGTTGGGGTTAGGAGTGATGACCCTCCACTCAGTTGAAAACCCAGTATAACATATAGTTGGCCCTCTGAATACATGGTTCCTCAGTAACAATGGTTCTGCATCCATGGATCTGACCAACAGCAGGTTATGTAGTACTGTAGAAGTTAATGCTGAAAAAAATCTGAGTATAAGTGGACCTGTGCAGTGCAGTCAAACCTGTGTTGTTCAAGGGTCAACGGTATTATAAATTTCTTTTTGGTAGTATAAAGTTTGGTAAATTAGTAATTTCAAAATTTGTATTGTAAAACAGTACAATTTTCCAAGAGGCCCACTGATTTGTTGAAAGAAAATCTTTAATATCATGCACATATTTGGACAAATTATCTTTAACTGTATAATTTTATAATTATAGAGTTTTACAAAATTGATGTAGCCAGAGAGACAACCCCAATGTTCTTCAAACTAAGAACATAGGAGAGGAGAGGAGCTTCAAGATGGCGGAAGAGTAAGATGCAGAGATCAACTTCCTCCCCACAAATAAATCAGAAATACATCTACATGTGGAACGACTCCTACAGAACACCTACTGAATGCTGGCAGAAGACCTCAGTCCTCCCAAAAGGCAAGAAACTTCCCACGTACCTGGGTAGGGCAAAAGAAGAAATAAAAAACAGAGACAAAAGAATAGGGACAGGACCTGCATCAGTGGGAGGGAGCCGTGAAGGAGTAAAGGTTTGCACACACTAGGAAGCCCCTTCAAGGGCGGAGATTGAGGGTGGCGGAGGGGGGAGCTTCGGAGTCACAGAGGAGAGCGCAGCAACAGGGGTGGGGAGGGCAAAGTGGAGAGGTTCCCGCACAGAGGATCGGTGCCGACCAGCACTCACCAGCCCGAGAGGCTTGTCTGCTCACCTGCCGGGATGGGCGGGGCTGGGAGCTGAAGCTCGGGCTTCGGTCAGATCCCAGGGAGAGGACTGGGGTTGGCTGCGTGAACACAGGCTGAGGAGGGCTAGTGAGCCACAGCTAGCCGGAAGGGAGTCCGGGAAAAAGTCTGGAGCTGCCGAAGAGGTAAGAGACTTTTTCTTGCCTCTGTTTCCTGGTGCACGAGGAGAGGGGATTAAGAGCGCTACTTAAAGGAGCTCCAGAGATGGGCACAAGCTGCGGCTATCAGCGCGGACCCCAGAGATGGGTATGAGACGCTAAGGCTGCTGCTGCCGCCACCAAGAAGCCTGTGAGCAAGCACAGGTCACTATCCACATCTCCCCTCCTGGGAGCCTGTGCAGCCCGCCACTGCCAGGGTCCTGTGATACAGGGACAACTTCCCTGGGAGAACGCACAGTGTGCCTCAGGCTGTTGCAACGTCCTGCCGGCCTCTGCCTCTGCAGGCTCGCCCCACATCTGTACCCCTCCCTCCCCCCGGCCTGAGTGAGCCAGAGCCCCCGAATCAGCTGCTCCTTTAACCCCGTCCTGTCTGAGCGAAGAACAGATGCCCTCAGGTGACCTACACACAGAGACGCGTTCAAATCCAAAGCTGAACCCGGGAGCTGTGCGAACAAAGAAGAGAAAGGGAAATCTCTCCCAGCAGCCTCAGGAGCAGTGGATTAAATCTCCACAATCAACTTGATGTACCCTGCATCTGTGGAATACCTGAATAGACAACGAATCATCCCAAATTTAGGCGGTGGACTTTGGGAGCAACGATATATATTTTTTTTCCTTTTTCTCTTTTTGTGAGTGTGTATGTATATGCTTCTGTGTGTGATTTGGTCTGTATAGCTTTATTTTTACCATTTGTCCTATAGCTTTATTTTTACCATTTGTCTGTCCCTCTTTTTATGGTTTGCTTGTTTGTTTTAGTATAGTTTTTAGTGCTTGTTATCATTGGTGGATTTGATTTTTGATTTGATTGCTCTCTTCCTTCTTTTTTTTATTACTTAAAGATATTTTAATAATTAATTTTATTTTAATAACTTTATTTTATTTTATTTTCTTCCCTCTTTCTTTCTTTTTTCCCCCTCCCCTTTATTCTGAGCCGTGTGGAAGACAGGCTTTTGGTGCTCCAGCCAGGCATCAGGGCTGTGCCTCTGAGGTGGGATAGCCAAGTTCAGGACATTGGTCCACAAGAGACCTCCCAGCTCCACATAATATCAAATGGCGAAAATCTCCAAGAGGTCTCCATCTCAACGCCAAGACCCAGCTGCACTCATCAACCAGCCAGCTACAGTGCTGGAAACCCTACGCCAAACAACTAGCAAGACAGGAACACAACCCCACCCATTAGCAGAGAGGCTGCCTAAAATCACAATAAGGCCACAGACACGCCAAAACACCCCATCAGACATGGACCTGCCCACCAGAAAGACAAGATCCAGCCTCATCCACCAGAACCAGAACACAGGCACTAGTCCCCTCCACCAGGAAGCCTACACAACACACTGAACCAACCTTAGCCACTGGGGGCAGACACCAACAACAGGAACTACGAACCTGCAACCTGCAAAATGGACATCCCAAACAAAGTAAGTTAAGCAAAATGAGAGGACAGAGCAAGACACAGCAGATGAAGGAGCAAGGTAAAAACCCACCAGACCAAACAAATGAAGAGGAAATAGGCAATCTACCTGAAAAAGAATTCAGAATGATGATAGTAAAGATATCCAAAATCTTGGCAATACAATGGAGAAAATACAAGAAACGTTTTACAAGGACTTAGAAGAACTAAACAGCAAACAAACAATGATGAACAACACAAGTGAAATTAAAAATTCTCTAGAAGGGATTAACAGCAGAATAACTTGGGCAGAAGAACGGATAAGTAATCTGGAAGATAAAATAATGGAAACAACTAATGCAGAGAAGAATAAATTAAAAAAAAAGAAAAGTATTGAGGACAGTCTCAGAGAACTCTGGGACAACATTAAACACACCAACATTCAAATTATAGGGGACCCAGCAGAGGAGAAAAAGAAAGTGACTGAGAGAATATTTGAAGAGATTATAGTGGAAAACATTCCTAATATAGAAAAAGAAAAAGTTAATCAAGTCCAGGAAGCACAGAGAGTTATATACAGGATAAATCCAAGGAGAAAAATGCTAAAACACATATTGATCAAACTATCAAAAATTAAAAACAAAGAAAAAATATTAAAAGCAGCAAGGGAAAAATAACATACAAGGGAATCCCCATAAGATTAACAGCTGATCTCTCAGCAGAAACTCTGCAAGCCAGAAGGGAGTGGCAGGACATATTAAAAGTGATGAAAGGGAAAAACCTACAAGGAGGATTACTCTACCAAGCAAGGATCTCATTCAGATTTGATGGAGAAATTAAAACCCTTACAGACAAGAAAAAGCTAAGAGAATTCAGCAACACCAAACCAGCTTTACAACAAATGCTAAAGGAACTTCTCTAGGCAGGAACATAAAAGAAAGAAAAGACCTACAATAAGAAACCCCAAACAATTAAGAAAATGATAATAGGAGCATACACATTGATAATTACCTTAAATGTTAATGGATTGCATGCTCCAACCAAAAGACACAGACTGGCTGAATGGATACAAAAACAAGACCTGTATATGTGCTGTCTACAGAGACCCTCTTCAGACCTAGGGACACATACAGACTGAAAGTGAGGGGATGGAAAAAGATATTCCATGTAAATGCAAATCAAAGAAAGCTGGAGTAGCAATTCTCATATCAGACAAAACAGACTTTAAAACAAAGACTATTACAAGAGACAAAAAAGGACACTACATAATGATCAAGGGATCAATCCAAGAGGAAGATATAAAAATTGTAAATATTTATGCACCCAATATAGGAGCAGCTCAATTCATAAGGCAAATGCTAACATCTATAAAAGGGGAAATCGACAGTAACACAATCAGAGTAGGGGACTTTAACACTCCACTTTCACCAATGGACAGATCATCCAAAATGAAAATTGATAAGGAGAAACAAGCTTTAAATGATACATTAAACAAGACGGACTTAATTGATATTTATAGGACATTCCATCCAAAAACAACAGAATACACTTTCTTCTCAAGTGCTTATGGAACATTCTCCAGGATAGATCATATCTTGGGTCACAAATCAAGACTTGCTAAATTTAAGATAATTCAAATTGTATCAAATATCTTTTCTGACCACAATGCTATGAGACTAGATATCAATTACAGGAAAAAATCTGTAAGAAATACAAACACATGGAGGCTAAACAACACACTACTTAATAACCAAGAGATGACTAAAGAAATCAAAGAGGAAATCAAAAAATACCTAGAAACAAATGACAATGAAAACACAATGACCCAAAACCTATGGGATGCAGCAAAAGCAGTTCTAAGAGGGAAGTTTATAGCAATACAATGCTACGTTAAGAAACAAGAAACATCTCAAATAAACAACCTAAGCTTACACGTAAAGCAATTAGAGAAAGAAGAATAAAAAACCCCAGAGGTAGCAACAGGCCATATACGACAAACACACAGCCAACATCATCCTCAATGGTGAAAAACTGAAACCATAACCACTAAGATGAGGAACAAGACAAGGTTGCCCACTTTCACCACTACTATTCAACATAGTTTCGGAAGTTTTAGCAACAACAATCAGAGAAGAAAAAGAAGTAAAAGGAATCCAAATCAGAAAAGAAGTAAAGCTGTCACTGTTTGCAGATGACATGATACTATACATAGAGGATCCTAAAGATGCTACTAGAAAACTACTAGAGCTAATCAATGCATTGGTAAAGTAGCAGGATACAAAATTAATGCACAGAAATCTCTTGCATTCCTATAAACTAGTGAAGAAAAATCTGAAAGTGAAATTAAGAGAACGCTCCCATTTACCACTGCAACAAAAAGAATAAAATATCTAGGAATAAACCTACCTAAGGAGACAAAAGACCTGTATGCAGAAAATTATAAGACACTGAAAGAAATTAAACATGATACAAATAGATGGAGAGATATACCATGTTCTTTTATTGGAAGAATCAAAATTGTGAAAATGACTGTACTACCCAAAGCAATCTACAGATTCAATACAATCCCTATCAAACTACCAGTGGCATTTTTCACCAAACTAGAAGAAAAAAATCTCACAATTTGTATGGAAACACAAAAGACCCCGAGTAGCCAAAGCAATCTTGAGAAAGATAAACGGAGCTGGAGGAATCAGGCTCCCTGACTTCAGACTATACTACAAAGCTACAGTAATCAAGACAGTATGATAGTGGCACAAAAACAGAAAGATAGATCGATGGAACAGGATAGAAAGCCCAGAGATAAATCCATGCACATATGGTCACCTTATATTTTATAAAGGAAGCAAGAATATACAGAGGAGAAAATACAGCCTCTTAAATAAGTGGTGTTGGGAAAACTGGACAGCTACATGTAAAAGAATGAAATTAGAACACTCCCTAACACGATACACAAAAATAAACTCAAAATGGATTAAAGACCTAAATGTAAGGCTAGATATTATAAAACTCTTAGAGGAAAACATAGGCAGAACACCTCATGACATAAATCACAGCAAGATCCTTTTTAACCGACCTCCTAGAGAAATGGAAATAAAAACAAAAATAAACAAATGGGACCTAATGAAACTTAAATGCTTTTCCACAGCAAAGGAAGCCATAAGCAAGACGAAAAGACAACGCTCAGAATGGGAGAAAATATTTGCAAATATAGATTGACAAGCAATTGACAAAGATTAATCTCCAAAATTTACATGTAGCTCATGCAGCTCAATATGAAAAAAAAACCCAACCCAATCCAAAAATGGGCAGAAGGCCTAAATAGATATTTCTCCAAAGAAGATATACAGATTGCCAACAAACACATGAAAGAATGCTCAACATCATTAAAGAAATGCAAATCAAAACTACAATGAGACATCACCTCACGGTCCAAATGGCCATCATCAAAAATCTACAAACAATAAATGCTGGAGAGGGTGTGGAGAAAAGCAAACCCTCTTGCACTGTTGGTGGGAATGTAAATTGATACAGCCACTATGGAGAACAGTATGGAGGTTCCTTAAAAAACTAAAAATAGAACTACCATATGATCCAGCAATCCCACTACTGGGCATATACCCTGAGAAAACCATAATTGAAAAAGCGTCATGTACCACAATGTTCATTGCAGCTCTATTTATAATAGCCTGGACATGGAAGAAACCTAAGTGTCCATCAACAGATGAATGGATAAAGAAGATGTGGTACATATATACAATGGAATATTACTCAGCCATAAAAAGAAACGAAATTAAGTTATTTGTAGTGAGGTGGATGGACCTAGAGTCTGTCATACAGAATGAAGTAAGTCAGAAAGAGGAAAACAAATACCATATGCTAACACATACATATGGAATCTAATAAATAAAAAAATGGTCATGAAAAACCTAGGGGCAAGACAGGAATAAAGACAGAGACCTACTAGAGAATGGACTTGAAGTTATGGGGAGGGGGAAGGGTAAGCTGGGACAAAGTGAGAGAGTGCTATGGACATATATACACTACCAAATGTAAAATAAAAAGCTAGTGGGAAGCAGCCGCATAGCACAGGGAGATCAGTTCGGTGGTTTATGACCACCTAGAGGGGTGGGATAGGGAGCGTGAGAGGGAGGGAGTCGCAAGAGGGAAGGAATATGGGGATATATGTATATATGTAATGTATAAGTGATTCACTTTGTTATAAAGCAGAAAGTAACACACCATTGTAAAGCAGTTATACTCCAATAAAGATGTTTAAAAAAGGAAAGAAGAACATAAGAGAATATGAAATTATTCAATTACAAATAATTTGTGAAAAATATGTGTAGCAGTAGCATAATCATACACATAAAACTTTCAATAAATTATATATAAAAATGTATGTAAAACAAATATATATGTAAATATACTAAGAGAGGTACATGCATTGGTTAAAGGAGAAAGAAAAAATACCCCAAAAGTTAACTGTATTTTCCAGTGATTAGTGAGATTACAGCAATTCGTTTTCTTTTTGCTTTTCTACATTTTCAATTTTTTTCTATAATTAAGCTGTAATTTTTCTACTATTAAACTGAAATTGCTTTTAGAAGAAGAAAGAAGCTATGAAAATAATAGTTGCAAATGAGTATGTTCAAAATGATAATGTTGATTAACCTATAATACCCAGTAGATTGACTTTATTCTACAGGGAATCTTTTGGTAGCATTGAGGGAGATTCAATATTATCTCCACAAACAGATTTGAAGATGGGAGAATATAAATACCTTTCCTTCTAAACTGCATTTCTCAAAGAAGATTAATGAGATGAATAATTGTTTTTGACATTTTTCTTCTTGTACTTTAAGAGCTCTTCTTGAAAATTTATATTTTATGGCATCTCTGCATCTTCTTATTGGGATTGGGTGAGAATTCAATGCTTTATTTTATTGTCATTATCCTTTCTATGAAAAGTGATAGAACATATCATTTTAGTACCAAGAGTTTCTCTGGAGCTGTCAAAATATCTGAAAAAAAATTGAAATGATTTAACTACCAAATGGAATAGGCAGCAATCCTGAACTGAATAGTTAAATAAACATTATGTTCAATCCTCTGAACCTTTATGGATACAAGCTATATATTTGTAGAATGAAGATTTGAATTGGTGTGCTTAACTGTTATACTCTACTAGTTAACTAAATAGCAAAGAGGAGTCATAGACTCATAGACTGTGGGCAGATATGCCTTAGAAAATCCAGTGCACTACAGATGAGAATCTTAGAACAAGGTCATAAAGTGGTTTAGGCATTGTCATTTAGTAATTTAGAGGTGGAATTGAGACTCAAAGCTTCAGAAATTTTGTTACATTTTCTTTGCCAGGATAATGAGTTATGGAACCAATGTATTTAATAGTTTGTGTCTGTAAAGGTGGAATTTATTCTAGCCTTTACTGTACTGTCACAGAATCCAAAAGATTTTCCAACACTGAAGAATCATAGGGTTATGGAGCTTTTAAAGGCAGTCTATGCCTTTGTCTTCAACCTGGTTCTTGTTTAGATTGTTACTTCTCTGGAGATAGGCAGAAAGAAGGAGTTCACCACATCTGCCCCTAGCCATACCTCATTATTGTATTCTAGGCAGAATGTAAAATGTAGATAATCTGCTACTTTCAGTGATATGACAGCAGTGTGCTTACTCAATGACTACTGCCAATGTTACCAGCCTCTCTTTTTGTACTTTTTAAGTCTAATATTAATCTCAAACAAATTTTCTCTTTTCCTATTCCTTATGAAGTGTGCAGAAGTGCTTTCCTCAACATAGCCTCCCTTTTTAAAGCAAAAAAAAAACAAAAGAAACAAACAACCCCCCCACAAAACCTCTATGTGCATTTCTGTAGAAAATACCCCAATTCTTCTATATATTTACTGTTCAAATATTATTCTTGTCAGAACTGAATTCACAAACCCTATCTTCCTCAAATTTCTACATTGTTTCCTTCTTTTGAATTACAATGCAGTCACTGTGAGAAAATGTTTCAGGCTAGCATAGACTTGGCAGTGAAATCTTCATCTACGTTCTGCAGAGTTGGTGACTAGGATATAGAAATAAAAATTTGTGCTGGAATGACTCCCATGTGGTTGGACATGTCATAAAAGCCAGGGAACTGTGAATCCAAGTCTTATTCCCTTGCATGGTTATATACTTAGATTAGCTGTTTCTAAATGGCTAGATCCTTCTTTAGATAACCAAGGCAGGGATTTGGATGCACAGAATACATTTTATATTCAGAAATGTACACAATTTGTCACTGATAAAATGCATTGTGATGATGTGGACTTAGGTTTATCCCTCTGGGTTTCCACAGGATCTAGCCTTCTCATTTGCTTCACAGGATTATAAAATTAATAGGTACATTTGTAATTTGGGGCTCTTTTCTGCCTTACATATCTTCATGTTAGCCATTGCCTACCAATGTGTTTCATCTTTTCTCCTCATTTGATTTGGGTGTAAACAAAATTTTAATTTTTACTATTTAAATTGAATCCAGATATTCAAAACATTAAACACTGGCTATTCTTTCCACTTTGGTGTTTTTGGAATGCTAAATTGTACCCTGACTTTGATAGTCTCACTTGTAATCTCAAAAAGGGCAGGGAAGAGGGGACGAGGGGAAGATGGCGGAAGAGTAAGACGCAGAGATCACCTTCCTCCCTACAGATACACCAGAAATACATCGACACGTGGAACAACTCCTACAGAACACCTACTGAACATTGGCAGAAGACCTCGGACCTCCCAAAAGGCAAGAAACTCCCCATGTACCTGGGTAGGGCAAAAGAAAAAAGAATAAACAGAGACAAAAGGATAGGGACGGGACCTGCACCAGTGGGAGGGAGCTGTGAAGAAGGAAAGGTTTCCACACACTAGGAAGCCCCTTCGCGGGCGGAGACTGTGGGTGGCGGAGGGGTAAAGCTACAGAGCCGCAGAGGAGAGGGCAGCCACAGGGGTGCAGAAGGCAAAGCTGAGAGATTCCCGCACAAAGGATCAGGGCCAACCGGGACTCACCAGCCCCAGAGGCTTGTCTGCTCACCCGCCGGGGCGGGCGGGGGCTGGGAGCTAAGGCTCGGGCTTCGGTCGGAGAGCAGGGAGAGGACCGGGAAAGAGTCCGGGGAAAAGTCTGGACCTGCAGAAGAGGCAAGAGACTTTTTCTTCCCTCTTTGTTTCCTGGGGCACGAGGAGAGGGGATTAAGAGCGCTGCTTAAAGGCACGAGGCTCCGCTAAAAGTACGGACCCCAGAGACACGCATGAGACGCTAAGACTGCTGCTGCCGCCACCAAGAAGCCTGTGTGCGAGCACAGGTCACTATCCACACCCCCCACTTCCGGGGAGCCTGTGCAGCTCGCCACTGCCAGTGTCCCGTGATCCAAGGACAACTTCCCCGGGAGAACGCACAGCACGCCTCAGGCTGGTGCAACGTCACTCCGGCCTCCGCCGCTGCAGGCTCGGCCCGCACTCTATACCCCTCCCTCCCCCCAGCCTGAGTGAGCCAGAGCCCCGGAATCAGCTGCTCCTTTAACCCCGTCCTGCCTGAGTGAAGAATAGATGCCCTCTGGCGACCGGGTGACCTACACGCAGAGGCGGGGCCAAATCCAAAGCTGAGCCCATGGGAGCTGTGAAAACAAAGAAGAGAAAGGGAAATCTCTCCCAGCAGCCTCAGAAGCAGCGGATTAAAACTCCACAATCAACTTGATGTACCCTGCATCTGTGGAAAACATGAATAGACAATGAATCATCCCAAATTGAGAAGGTGGACTTTGAGAGGAAGATTTATGATTTTTTCCCCTTTTCCTCTTTTTGTGAGTGTGTATGTGGATGTTTCTGTGTGAGATTTTGTCTGTATACCTTTGCTTCCGCCATTTGTCCTAGGGTTCTAACTGTCCATTTTTTTGTTTTAATTTATTTTTCTTAATAATTATTTTTTATTTTAATAACTTTATTTTATTTTATCTTACGTTATTTTATTTTACTTTATCTTCTTTCTTTCTTTCTTTTTTTCCTTCCTTCCCTCCTTCATTCCTTCCTCCCTCCCTCCCTGGTTTATTTCTTTCTTTCCTTGTTTCTTTTTCTTTCTTTCTTTCTACTTCTACTAATTCTTTCTTTCTACTTTTTCTCCCTTTTATTCTGATCCGTCTGGATGAAAGGCTCTTTGTGCTGCAGACAGGAGTCAGTACTATGACTCTGAAGTGGGAGAGCCAACTTCAGGACACTGGTCCACAAGAGACCTCCCAGCTCCACATAATATCAAACGGCGAACATCTCCCAGAGATCTCTATCTCAACACCAGCACACAGCTTCACTCAACAACCGGCAAGCTACAGTGCTGGAAACCCTATGCAAAACAACTAGCAAAACAGGAACACAACCCCGCCCATTAGCAGAGAGGCTGCCTAAAATCATAATAAGGCCACAGACACCCCAAAACACACCACCAGACGTGGACCTGCCCACCAGAAAGACAAGATCCAGCCTCATCCACCAGAACACAGGCACTAGTCCCCTCTACCAGGAAGCCTACACAACCCACTGAACCAACCTTAGCCACTGGGGACAGACAACAAAAACAACGGGAACTACGAACATGCAGCCTGTAAAAAGGAGACCCCAAACAGAGTAAGATAAGCAAAATGAGAAGACAGAAAAAAACACAGCAGACGAAGGAACAAGATAAAAACCCACCAGACCTAACAAATGAAGAGGAAATAGGCAATCTACCTAAAAAAGAATTCAGAATAATGATAGTAAGGATGATCCAGAAGATGTGGCACATATATACAATGGAATATTACTCAGCCATAAAAAGAAAAGAGATTGAGTTATTTGTAGTGAGGTGGATGGATCTAGTGTCTGTCATACATAGTGAAGTAAGTCAGAAAGAGAAAAACAAATACCGTATGCTAACACATATATACGGAATCTAAGGGGAAAAAAAAGGTCATGAAGAACCTAGGGGTAAGATGGGAATAAAGACACCGACCTACTTGAGAATGGACTTGAGGATGGGGAGGGGGAAGGGTAAGCTTGACAAACTGAGAGGGTCGCATGGACATATATAGAGTACCAAATGTAAAATAGATAGCTAGTGGGAAGCAGCCACATAGCACAGGGAGATCAGCTCGGTACTTTGTGACCACCTTGAGGGGTGGGATAGGGAGGGTGGGAGGGAGACTCACAAGCGAAGAGATATGGGAACATATGTATATTTATAACCGATTCACTTTGTTATAAAGGAGAAACTAACACACCATTTTAAAGCAATTATACTCCAATAAAGATGTAATATATATATATATATATATGCAATAAAAGGAAAAAAAAAGACATGACACCATAAATCTTCTGGAAGAGAGCATAGACAAGACACTCGCTGACATAAATCGTATCAGTGTTTTCTTAGGTCAGTCTCCCAAGGAAATAGAAATAAAAGCAAAAATAAACAAATGGGACCTAATCAAACTTATAAGCTTCTGCATGGCAAAGGAAACAATAAACAAAATGAAAAGACATCCTATGGACTGGGAGAAAATGTTTGCAAATAATGCGACCAAAAAGTGCTTACTTTCCAAAATCTACAGACAGGTCATATAACTCAATAACAAAAAAAAACAAACAACCCAATTGTAAAATGGGCAGAAGACCTTAATAGACATTTGTCCAAGGAAGACATACAGATGGCCAATGGGCACATGAAAAGATGCTCATCATTGCTAATTATTAAAGAAATGCAAATCAAAAGTACAGTGAGGGGGCTTCCCTGGTGGCGCAGTGGTTGAGAGTCCGACTGCCGATGCAGGGGACACAGGTTCGTGCCCCGGTCCGGGAAGATCCCACATGCCGCGGAGCGGCTGGGCCCGTGAGCCATGGCCGCTGAGCCTGCGTGTCCGGAGCCTGTGCTCCGCAATGGGAGAGGCCACAACAGTGAGAGGCCCGTGTACTGCAAAAAAAAAAAAAAAAAAAAAAGCACAGTGAGGTATCACCTACAACCAGTCAGAATGGCTCTCATTAAAAAGTCTACAAATAACAAATGTTGGAGAGGGTATGGAGAAAAGGGAACCCTCTTACATTGTTCGTAGGGATCTAAATTGTGCAGGCACTATGGAAAACAGTGTGGAAGTTCCTCATAAAACTAAAAATAGAGTTACCATATGATCCATCAATCCCACTCATCAGCATATAACCAGACAAAGATATAACTCGAAAAGATACGTGTATCCCTATGTTCATAGCAGCACTATTTATAATAGCCAAGACATGGAAACAACCTAAACATCCATTGACAGGTGAATGGATAAAGAAGATGTGGTATATATATAATGGAATATTACTCAGCCATTAAAAAAGAATAATGTAATTCTATTTGCAGCAACATGGATGGACTTAGAGATTATTATACTAAGAAAAGTAAATCAGAAAGAGAAAGACAAATAGCATATATATCACTTACATGTGAAATCTAAAATACAACACAAATGAACATATCTATGAAACAGAAACAGACTCACAGACCTAGAGAACAGACTTGTGGTTGCCAAAGGGGGGAGGGTTGTGGAAGGGAAGGACTGGGAGTTTGATATTAGCAGATGCAAACTAGTATATATAGCATGGCTAAACAATAAGGTCCTACTGTATAGCACAGAGAACTACATTCAATATCCTGTAATAAACCATAATGGAAAAGAATATAAAAAAGAATATATATGTGTATAATTGAATCATTTTTCTGTACAGCAGAAATTAACACATTGTAAATCAACTGTACTTTAATAAAATAAAGAAAAATTAAATAAATAGCCAACAAGGATTTGGTGTATAATATAGGGAACTATATTCAATATTTTGTATTAAAGTATAATAGAAAAGAATAAAAAAGACTATATATCACTGAATCACTTTGAAGTACACATGAAGCTAACACAATATTGTAAATCAACTATACTACAATAAGAAAAAGAAAAAAAGAAGTAGGTACAAGGTATACAGCTGGTGGCTAGGAAATATTGGTCAACTACATAGTAATAATGGTGGAGAATCAAAGATAACTTTCTAGAAGAGATGGCACTGATGCAAGATTAAATGCATAAAAGAGAGTTAGCAGGAGTCACAAGGCACTCATTCCAAAATAAGGGAGCATAATACATAAACATAATTCTCTAAGTGATTAGGTGATAAGGAGATAGGGTATTACAGATAAGACTGAAGATGTTAGCAGGGATTAGACAATGGAAAACAATTTATGTTATGCTGATGGGTTGAACTTTATTATAGATAAATGGGTAACAATGAAAGGTGATGAGCAAGATAAAAAATTTTTTTGAAGGTTCAGTTTTGGTGAGAGCATGAAAAATAGATTGAAAACAGAGAACGATTAGAGACAGAGAGACAAATAATGTTATAATTACAAACCATCGAAAATTCCTTTCTCTGAGTTTCTAGAAATATTACTCCACTGAATATGTCTGGATATATGTTGTCATTGAAAAAATTCTGATGCCAACCTGTTTTTCTTCCCTTTGTCTGGATGGCCAGAGAGGATTTTCTTTATTTTAAATTTTAATAGTTTTAATATAATAAGTCTGAAGTTGATTGTTTCCCTTAATTTTCCAATGGACTTATTAATATATGGATTAATATATTTTTATTTCTGGATAGATTTCTCAAGTTGTAATTTCCATAATTCTATTAATTGATTTATTTTTCTTCAGGGATTTATTATATATATATTGGATTTTATTTTCATATCAGCTATATCAATAATTTTTTTCTCTGATCATTTTCAAATCTCTTTTGTTTTCTTACTTGGCTGTTTTCATGACTTTTCTTAATGTTTCTTTTTTAATTTATGCATAAAAAGTGACCAAAATTTAGTGACCTACCTAGAGACAATAATCTAATTATTATCTCTCACAGTTCTGTGGTTTGGCCAGGCTCAAATGGGCAACTATTTTCTCCATGTAATCTCAGCTGGTCTGCAGGCATCTGTAGACAAAATTGGTCTGGATTTTCCAATATGACTCACTGACAAATCTGGTCCATTTGTGAAGATGACTGAAACACGGCTCACCTGAGTCTTTGGATCCCTCTTCTTCTCTGTATGGTTTCAGGTCCTTTTGTGATCTCTTTGGATCCAAAAGTGGAAGCAAATTCTTAAGCCTGAACTGGCATAGCATTACTTTTGCCACCTTGTATTGTTTAAAGAGGGTGTTAAACAAAGGCAGGAAGGACAGATGGAACATTTGAAAATTTGCAAATGTAAATACTTCTTTAAGACAAATTAACTACTACAAAATTTCAGAGTTACCTGTTTAGTTGTCAATACTGTGTGTAGTCTTATTTTTGTTAACGAATTCTTGAAATATTGAAGACTATAAATTACCATGTTCCCAATAAGGGGAATCAAAATAAACTGGGGATAAAGAAAATAAAAACTTTCTGTCTCTTAGTCTAGTGGGCTACAAAGGTAGAGTTTTAAGCCTGTTTTTAAATGGCTCAGAGAATATTGGAGCAAGTCTTCTGGGATAGTTAGCTCTTCTCTTAAGGGGCAGTTTTAGATCAATATCTAAGGTGGGTAAGTAAGTAAGTCTCTCTTAAGTAGGAAGAGACTGGCCTAGGGAAAATTCTCTTGGCACTTGACTGAAGATATGCTGGCACAAGGGAGCTCTTCTTTCAATGTAAACTCTTTTAGGACTTTTAGAAAGCAAGGATGAAGCCAACTATGATGACTGAAATACACCCTGTATCAAGCCTGTGTTACACCAGACCTGAGAGGGATCATCTTTGCTCCTATGGAAAAACATAAAAAGCAACTTAACAAGGTGTCATGAGAATGGTAATTATTTGAGATAACGAGAAACTGCCCAAGGGAAATTAGCAAAAGTTTGGTTTGCTGACAGGAAATAGATAACAGTTTCATTAAGTAACTTTTCAATTCTCATATGAGGAGCAATGGGCATTATTAGTAGACATTTCCATCAGTCTCTGAAAGATCTCCTCTAAATGAGTGCTGGGTTGATAATGAGAGACTTTAAGTCAAGATTCAAATTACATAGGGTATTGATTAATTCAACCCTTATTAAATCTGATTCAAATCAGGACTTTGTCAGCTGGGGATTCTCATTTGCTCCTTTCTTTCCAAGCTCCATCAATGCCAGGATCCCTGGCTCTTTACAATTCAATTATAATATGAATTGGTGGCAATACTTGACTGATTCCCAAAATATATTTGGAAACAACCAGTTCTCAATCTGCAATATGTACATACTGTTGAACTCTTATTATTTACTTCAGAAACTTTCTCTGTCCTTTGAATCACCAGTGTTACTTCCCCTAAAGTTTCAAAACTGAACCTCTTCACAGAGCCACAAAAGACTCCGTATAACCAAAGGAATCTTGAGAAAAAAGAACAAGGCAAGAGTAACGTGCCATGACAGCAGACTATACTTCAAAGCTACAATAATCAAAACAGCATGGTATTAGCACAAAAACAGACACATAGATCAATGGAAAAGAATAGAGAGCTCAGGGCTTCCCTGGTGGCACAATAAACCCATGCACTTATGATCAACTAATCTATGACAAAGAAGGCAAGAAGATGCAATAGAGAAAAGAAAGTCTCTTCATTAAATGGTGCTGGGAAAACTGGACAGCTACATATAAAAGAATGAAATTAGAACATTTTCTCAAAATTAATTAAAGGTCTAAATGTAAGACCAGAAACCATAAAACTTCTAGAAGAACACACAGGCAGAACACTCTTTGACATAAATTGTAGCAGTATGTTTTTGATCTGTCTCTTAATGCAAAGGAAACAAAACAAAAATAAAAAACCTAATTAAACTTAAAAGCTTTTGCACAGCAAAGGAAACCATTGACAAAATGAAAAGGCAACCTACTGAATGGGAAAAATATTTACAAATTATATAACTGATAAGGGGTTAACATCCAAAATATATAAACAGCTCATACATCTCAATTAAAACAAAAACCCAATGAAAAATATGCAGAGGACCTGAATAAACATTTTTCCAAAGAAGGTACACAGATGGCCATCAGGCACATGAAAAGGTGCTCAACGTCGCTAATCATCAGAGAAATGCAAATCAAAAGCACGGTCACTTCACAACTGTCAGAATGGCTATCACCAAATTTTACAAATAACAAATGTTGGAGAGGATGTGGAGAAAGAGAACCCTAGTACACTGTTGGTGGAAATGTAAATTGGTGCTGTCACTACGGAAAACATTATGGAGGTTCCTCAAAAACTGAAAATGGAACTACCATATGATACAGCAATTCCACTCCTGAGTATATAGGTGAAGAAATTAAAATGCTAATTCAAAAAGATAAATGCAACCCAATGTTCATAGTGGCACTGTTTACAATAGCCAAGACATGGAAGCAACCTAAGTGTCCACCAACAGATGAATGGATAAAGAAGAGGTGATATGTATATAGATGTATACATATATAAAATGGAATACTACTCAGCCATAAAAAAGAATAAAATTTTGCCATTTGCCACAACATGGATGGACCTAGAGGGTATATGCTTAGCGAAATAAGTCAGACAGACAAAGACAAATACTGTATGTTATCACTTATATGGGGAATCTAAAAAATGAAAGGAATGAATGAATGAATATAGCAAAACAGAAACAGACTCATAGATACAGAGAACAAATTAGTGGTTACCAGTGAGGAGAGGGAACAGGGGAGGGGCAAGATAGGGATAGGGGATTAAGAGGTACAAACTATTATATATAACATAAATAAACTATAAGGATATATTGTACAACACAGGGAATATAACCAATATTTTATAATAACTATTTTTTAATTTAATTTTTATTGGAGTATAGTTGATTTACAATGTCATGTTTGTTTCAGTTGTACAGCTAAGTGAGTCAGTTATACATACACATATATCCATTCTTATTCAGATTCTTTTCCTACACAGGTTATTAGAGAATATTTGAGTAGAGTACCTGTGCTGTACAGTAGGTCCTTGTTGATTACCTATTTTATATACAGTAGTGTGCACATGTTAATCCAAAACTGCTAATTTATCCCTCCCTGCCACGTTTCCCCTTTTGGTAACCATAAGTTTGTTTTCAAAGTCTGTGAGTTATAGTAACTTTAAATGGAGTATAATCTATAAAAATGTTGAACCACTATGTTGTACACCTTAAACTCATATAATATTGTAAATCAACTATATTTCAATTAATAAAAAGAAAATTACACCATATGGTAACTGAATATAACCAGAAATGGTAATTAAGAAGGTTAATGTAACAAATTCTATAAATATATATATTTTCTTCTTTTTTATCTCTAAGCTAATTTAAGAGCCATAAGATTATATTAAGCAATCATTGTAACAATGGTTCTGTAAGGTATATAGATGTAACAATACAAGTCTTACTTATCTTACTAGTGTTAAGTTAGTATATGTCTGAAGTAGATTGTGATAAGAGAAGATGCATATTATAAACCCTAGAACAATCACTAAGAAAAAAACTCAAGGTATATTTTAAAACCATTAAAGGTATTAAAATAACAGACTTTAAAATGTTTACTAAAGGGCTTCCCTGTTGGCACAGTAGTTGAGAGTTTGTGCCCCGGTCCAGGAGGATCCCACATGCCACGGAGCAGCTGAGCCCGTGAGCCATGGCCGCTGAGCCTGTGCGTCCGGAGCCTGTGCTCCGCAATGGGAGAGGCCACAACAGTGAGAGGCCCGTGTACCGCAAAAAAAAAAAGTTTACTAAATACCAAAAATATAACAAAGGAGGAATAGAGAGAAAACATGACACAAGACATACAGGAAACAAAAATCAAATGGCAGAAGTAAATCCAACCATATCAGTAATAACATTAAATGTGAATGGATTAAACAATACAATAAAAAGGCAAAAATTGTCAGACACAATAAAAGTAAGAGACAACCACATGCTGTCTATAGAAGATACACTAGATTCAAAGATGCAACTGGCTTTCATTCTTCTAAATGGAAAATATTATACCACAGAAAGAGCAACAATAAGAAAACTGCAGTGGCTATACTAATATCAGACAAAATAGACTTCAAGACAAAAGGTAAATTAGAAAATATTTTAGATGAATGGAAACAAAAACAAAACACATCAAAATTATGAAATGTGGCTAAAGCTGTACTTGAAAGGAAATTTATAGCTGTAAAAGAGAAAAAAAGATCTGAAATAAACAGCTTAAACTTCCACCTTAAGAAATCAGAAGAATAAGAAATTGTAAAGCAATTATACTCCAATAAAGATGTTTTAAAAAATTAATTAATTAATTAAAATGGGCAGAAGGAAAAAAAATCAGAGAAAAGAATAACAAGCTAAATCCAAAGCAAGCATAAGGAGATAAATAATAGAGATAAGAGCATTAAAGAAACAGAAACTAGAAAAGCAATAGAGAAGATCAGCAAAACCAAAAGTTGGCTCTGAAAAATAACTGACATTCCTTAGCTAGACTGATCAAGAATAAAAGAGAAAAGACTTCAGTAGCTAAAATCAGGAATTGAGGAGGGGAAATTACTATTTGACCATACAGAAATAAAAAGAATTATAGGGGAATATTACGAACAACCCTATACCGATAAATTAGATCGAGGAAATGGATAAATTTCTAGGAAGCAACAAACTAACTCCAGAAAAAATAGGAAATCTGGATAAACCTATAACAAGAGAATAATAAATCAGTAACTACAAAATTTTCCACAAAGAAAAGCCCTACCTCAGACAGCTTCATTGGTGGATCCTATCATACTATTAAAGAAAAATTAATACTAAATTTTCACAAACTGTTCCAAAAATAGAAGAGGAGGGAACATTTCCCAACTAACTCATTCTATAGGGCCAGTGCTATAGACTGAATGTTCACATCTCCCAATATTCATATGTCAAAATCTAATCTCCAAGGTGATGGTATTTAGAGGTGGGGCCTTTGGGAGGTGATGAGGGTGGAATCTTCATGAATGGGATTAGTACCCTCCTAAAAGTAAAAACAGCTTGTTTTCTCTCTCTGCTCTCTACCATGTGAGAATACAACTAGAATTTGACATTCAGTAACCCAAAAGAGGACTCTCACCAGAACTCAATCATGCTGGCACATTGGACTTCTCAGAAATGTGAGAAATAAATTTCTGTTGTTTGTAATCCACCCAGTTTGGTATTCTGTTATGGCAGTCCAAACTGACTGTGACAACCAGTATTATTCTGATAACAAATACAATATCACATGAAAATAAAATTTAAAAATATACCTTATGATTTTTAAAGTAGGCAAGTCAAGGAAATAAAGGCCATCCAGACTGGAAAGAATGAAGTAAAACTATATTTGCAGATGATATGATCTTTTATGTAGAAAATCATAAGGAATCTACTAAAGAACAAATAAAACCTATAAATAAATTCAGCACTGTTGCAGGATAAAAGATCAATACACATATCAATTGTATTTCTGTGCACTAGCAATTAGCAAAAAAAATGATATTAATAAAACAACTCTATTTACAATAGCATCAAAAGAAATTAAAATATATGTTCAAACAAAAAAATCTTATACATGAATGTTTATAGTAGCATTATTTGTAAGAGTCAAAAAGTGGAAACAACCCACGTCCATCAACTGATGAATGGGTAAACAAATGTGTTATAGGCATACAATGGAATATTACTCAGCAATATAAAGGGATGAAGTGTTGTTTCGTGTTACAATGTAAATGAACCTTATAAACATTATGCTAGTGAAAGAAGTCACTAAAACCACATATTATATGATACCATTTGTATGAAACTTCCAGAATAGGCAAATCTATAGAGACAGAAGGTAGATTAGTAGTGCCCCATGATTGAGGAGGGAAAAAAGGGGCTTGACTGTTAATAGGCATCTTTTGGGATGATAGAAATGTCCTAAAATTAGATTGTGTTGATGGTTGCACAACTCTATAGAAATACTAACACTGTTGAATTGTACACTTAAGAAATCACATCTATCTCATTCTTTGGATTATTATTTGATACCGAATATTTGGAGGTACATTGTTAAGTATAGCTCAGTATACAAATTCAGGTTTACCCAGTATGAAGAAAAACAAGACAAATCTAGACTGTGGGACATTCTAGCCCATTTTCTTCAGCAAGTCAATATTTTAAATATCATTGTTCCAGACGAGCACAGCAAACATAGAAGTCATGTGTTGAAGTGGTGGAGAAACAAAATGGGAGGATCTGATTAAAACAGAACCAACCAAGAAACTTGTTTAATTTTTATTTGAGGGATAAATTAAAGTATTACATTAACTCACTAAGATATTGAGGTCCATTTCTTAAAGCAGCAAGGATTGCTACAACAAATATATCTACTCAATTCAATGCAAATGAAATTAAAAAAACAGCGTATGTAGTTAAATATTGGGTCTGTTTTATGATATGGCATAAAAGATAACTAGGCTTAAAATTTTTGGTCTTTGGCCTAAGTGCAGTAGAAAAAAATTTACAAGTTTTAAGTGGAGACGGGAGTGGATGGATATATTAGTTTACTATGGCTGCTATAACTAACACCACAGACTAGATGGCTTAAGCAACAGAAATTTATCTTTCATAGTTCAGAGGCTGGAAGTCCAAGATCAAAGTTTCAACAGAGATTGGTTTCTGCTGAGGCCTCTTTCCTTGGCTTGCCAATGGCTGCCACCTCATTGTCCTCACATGGTCTTTCCCCTGTGTACAGGCATAGCTGATGTTTCTTTGTGTCTTCAAATTTTCCCTTCTTATAAAGACACTGGTCTGATTGGACTAGGGCTCACCCTAATGGCCTTATTTTAACTTAATCCCTTCTTGACAAGCCCTGTCTCTAAATGGAGTCATATTCTGAGGTACTGGAGGCAAGGACTTTTATTTATGATTTTTTTGGAGACAGAGTTCAGGCCAGGACAGTGGTAGGAATGAATGTGGGTAGTGACATAACAAACTCTACATTTTATCAGATTGGTCTTGGGGCAATGTAGAGAATGAACTGGATGAGTGTATTAGTGGATACAGATGGATTACTTAGGAGGTTTTTTAATAATCCATGCAAAACTTGGTTGTATCTACAGAGAATGTGAGAAGTGGATGAATATGAGAGACTCTAGGAGATGAAATTTACAACTTGACAATGGCTGATGCATGAAATCAGAGGAGGAGTTCAGTGTCAAGGATTTTTCTGTTATATGGTTTGCATAACTGATGGTTTAGTGGTGTTACTCCTCAAGATAGAGGACACTGGAGGGTAAATATACCTGGGGGTGGGATTAAAGAAGATTCTAATTTCAAATTTGGACATGGTGACTTTTAGGTAACTTTGAGAGTTTCAAAGAAACATGTAAAGTAGGGTTTTGGATGATACTATTCATTAAAAGAAAAAAGAGAAAGGAAAACAAATATTTCCTAAAGGCTGTTCATTGATGTTCTGTATAGACCTTCCACAGTAATCCCTGTGGATTATAAATACAGTTGTTAATTGTGACACCTAGTTGTGGTGGTGAACTGATGATTAACTCACAATGCCCAGCAGAATGAATTTAATTTCATCCTACAGGGAATCCTTTGGAAGTATTGAGGGAATATCTGTCTTTCCTTTGTTTTTTAAAGAACAAGTTTGGAAATAGAAGTAATAAATATTATCACCATTCATTTTTGAGTTACTGATGAAAATCAGTGTGCCAGTAATCACTGCCTCATTTCTGTCTATTCTACCTTACTTCAGGAAAACTATCACTTTCCAATTTCCCTATGTTTTGCGGGAATTGGGTGAGAGTTCAGTGATTTCTACATTTTCCATACTTAGAGTTTTGCAATTTGTCTTTAGATACTAAAATATCTATGCAAGATATTTATGTAGGAAATTAAAATTCCAGAAAGGCACTGAGATTTTTTTCAACAGTCATCAAAATCTGGACAGATGGGAGAGGATGGCTTACTGTAAAAGGAGAAATATTTACCACAAAATTTTGTAAATAATAAACCTTAATAGAAGAATGAAGTAAATGGAAAAACTTAAAGTAACCACAATAAAAATGATTCAATACCTTTAAGTTTTATTTTATAATACAGAGAGTTTAGAATTGAGACACAGCCATGAGGGTTGTATATACTTTATTTGTAATTTTGCAGAATGAAGATAATTCTGGCCTTTAAATTTGGTGGCTGTCTACAACACATAGCTTTTAAAACTTCATGGAATCATGAGGATAAGGGCTGCAGTAAGTAATATAGCCCTTATAATATATAATATAAAATATATAATAAGTATATAATATATAGCTAGCACTGTCTGCTTTACTCTCATCTGCAGATATTTCTTTCATATTACTCTTAAGGAAAAAACAATTCCCAAAGCTTGCTACTTCTTGGCTTAATTATGCTGAATTAATGAAGCGAAATTAAAAATGTCTATTACTTGGTAATTTGGGTTGCAAAGAAAGCAAGGTCACTTTATTTAGGTCAAAATCTCCACTTTGGAAAGAAAATGACATTTCCTTAACATTCATGTAGTCCATTTTCAGTAAATATACTCCAGTGAATCTTTTTAGGTGTATATATTATAATAGGGATCCCTGTGGGTATGCGTTTAGTAATTTAAATGTATTAAATCTTTTTTTTTTTTTTAGCTTAATGAAGAGGGAGAATAACAAGTCATTGTTCTTGCCACTGGTTAAACAAACCTAGTTCTTTTAATGCATTTTCATTCAATGTCTCTAGGTACTGTGTATCAAGGGGTATGGCTATAAAATTTATTTTTTAAATGTTACTTTTATTTTAACTGTTATTAGTATAGTAAATGTATTTTTGTTTCCCTTTCAAAGAGCATAGGAAGTTACATATTCACTGCAAAATATTTGGGAAATTCTATTCTGGATTTTCATTCAGATATAGTTTATAAGTAATAAAAGAAAATCAACCTTATTACTTCATAAAAATATCTGACATTATAGTCATAATACCAGTAAAACCTAAAAACCCCTTAGGAATAAATAAGAAAAGCATTGAAACTATATGAAGAAACTATAAAAATGCCTACTATACTTGGATACCACCTTAAACAATTTCCAAATGCCTTTTGACTATTTCAAAGAATAATGCCTGCTCTCAGTAGTCTATTACTGAATATTTAAATGGAAAATATCATTAAGAATTAAAGACTGTTAATAGATGTTTTCATAGAAAAATTTACAGATTTTTGTTCCTATTTTTAATTAGAGTTTCCAGTGTCAAATACTTCTTGTTTAAAGTAACAATAACATTTTATTTTTTCTGTTTCTATTAATATACTAGTGACCAACTTTTTATATATCTTTCCAGGCATACATATGCATACAGACAGACACACAGGCATAAACACAGACATACACACGTACATATATAACAAAATTATATACTAAAGGGTGTATGATATGTTTTTAGCATAATTTGTGTGTGTGTGTAGGACCAAAATATCTCTTCTCTGCTTTCACTATTCCTGCCACTACATCTACTTCTTCACCAGAAAACCAGTGTTAGCAACTTGGTATATTATTCCACATTTATCCACATTCATATCATCATATTTATTTATATTTATAAACAAAAAATTTTGAAAATTATAAAGATGGGACCATAAAATTTAAACTTCTTTATATTTTGATGCCCTCAATCATACATTGAGAAAATTCTCCCACAGTTAACTGATACAATTCAAATACATTTCTTTTATGTCTGAATAATAATCCACAGCAAGACTGTACTGTAATTTATTCAACCATTCTACAGTTGTGAGTGTTCTTTCTGTTTCCAGGCTTTTCCCCCATGAATAATGCCTTATTAAATATCCTTGTACTTTATTCTTGTATATGAGTGATATTATTTATAGAATATACATCCAGGAGTAAGCATGGTTGATCAAAGTTTATATACATTTCTAATTTGACAGATAATGTCACATTCAAAAGGCTGTTACAATTTATATTTTCACCAGTTACATTAGAAAGTGCTTTCTTTTTCACTTTCCTGTCATCAACAGATATTATTTTTCATTTTTCTGTTTTGCTTATCTGACAAGTGAAAATATGCATCAATTAAAAAAATGTTCCTAATTATTAAGGAGGATGAATATCGTTTAATATATTTATTGGTCACATTGACTTGCTCTTCTATAAACATGTCTGTTCATATTTTCTGCCTTTTTTTTTTTTTTTTTTCTTTGCGGTACGTGGGCCTCTCACTGTTGTGGCCTCTCCCGTTGCGGAGCACAGGCTCCAGATGCCCAGGCTCAGCGGTCGTGGCTCACGAGCCCAGCAGCTCCGTGGCATGCGGGATCTTCCCAGACCGGGGCACGAACCCGTGTCCCCTGCATCGGCAGGCGGACTCTCAACCACTGCACCACCAGGGAAGCCCAAGGTTCCATATATATGTGTTAGCATATGGTATTTGTCTTTTTTTTCTGACTTCACTCTGTATGACAGACTCTAGGTCCATCCACCTCACTACAAATACTTCAATTTCATTTCTTTTTATGCTGAGTAATATTCCATTGTATATATGTGCCACATCTTCTTTATCAGTTCATCTGTCGATGGACAACTAAGTTGCTTCCATGTCCTGGTTATTGTAAATAGAGCTGCAATGAATATTGTGGTACATGACTCTTTTTGAATTATGGTTTTCTCAGGGTATATGCCCAGTAGTGGGATTGCTGGGTCGTATGGTAGTTCTATTTTTAGTTTTTTAAGGAACCTCCATACTGTTCTCCATAGTGGCTTTATCAATTTACATTCCCACCAACAGTGCAAGAGGACTCCCTTTTCTCCATACCCTTACCAGCATTTATTGTTTGTAAATTTTTTGATGATGGCCATTCTGACCGGTGTGAAGTGATACCTCATTGTAGTTTTGATTTGCATTTCTCTAATAATTAGTGATGTTGAGCATCCTTTCATGTGTTTGCTGGCAATCTGTATATCTTCTTTGGAGAAATGTCTATTTAGTTCTTCTGCCCATTTTTGATTGTGTTGAGAAAACTGAACTTTTAATGAAAAATAGAACAGCCTTTTTAAAGCAAAGGATTTAGAATTTTCAATGTTTGACTCTGTAAATTCCTTCTAAATTGATATAGTAGTTTGTAATTTTGCTGTGGCAGACACTTGCATGTTTCTTTGAGTTTGGTGTAACTGAGTGAAGATAATTGTCTACAGCTTGCATATCAAAACTCTTGATGCTTCTCAACTGTTCAGAGACTCAGATGAAGTGACTTCTTAGAGGAGATTGTCCGTAAAGAGGAAAATTTCTTTGTAATAAAGAAAATGTTTAAAAAGCACAGAATATAAGAGACTAGTGGATTTTACTGGAGAATAATGGAAGCTGGGATAAAATAAAAAGTGAACTACTGAACATGGCTCAAATATATGCAAGTACATAGTGCATTTTATCAGGAAAATTATAGGTAATAGTGGTATTCAAGACTTTGCAGATATTAAAAGATTTCAGAATATATTTCCTCAGATATTAGCAGTCTACTGTATTAATCTTTACAATGTTTAATAAGGCAGAAACATAAATTTACATAATTTTCACGCGTCTTATAATCTCTTGCATGTTTACTATTTAAGTAAAAATAATTTACTTCTGCAATTACATGATGCAACACTTCTTAATTCGGGTAAGTGCCAGTATGGAATGGTTCTCATTTCTGAAGTGATTGTAAAAACTTACAATGTAATATTTATTGTTCTTTCATTGACTGCTCTGTACGGAACGTGTAGTGACTTTCTCTGTTGGCCATCTGCTAAATTTAAAGGAATTCTAAGGTAGAAAATGTAAAATTAGTTTGAATTTTTATCATCATTGGCTACCTTACTGCTGTTGCAAAATCCTTAGGTGACGACCTGATATTGCTGATCAGTAAGGAAGAATTAAAAGGAAGAATTACATATAGAGAAAACCCGATGTATAGACACAACAGGTATGCAAGGTAGGAGGATGCAAGGCTGAGAACTGAAGCCAGAAATGCAGCTCCACTGCCCTGTCTTAGACTATCTTCAAGGCACAGAGAGTACGTGAACTTAAAATGATTATATAAATGTAATCGGCCATCTAAACAGGCAGTAACAAGAGGAATGAACACATTGAAGCCAAATGAATTTAAAAATTCTACAAATCAAATTAGTTCTGGGAGAAAACTGTCCTTGTTGTATAAGTGGAAGAATTTAATAGGGGCATCTTTGGTGCTGATAGAGATCAAAGTATCTAATCCATCCATGCTTCTGCAAGGTGTCCTGTCCTCTCTTCAACCAGATAGGGAGAAAGGGTTTAGATTTGTGAAAAAGGACACTGTTATTTCAAAGCACAAGTGCTGTAAAGCCATATAATATTCAAACTCATGAGAAAAATCTCATATATAGAAGAATTTCTTTTTGGAGAGTATTTTTGGAGAGAAATGACCACTGCAGGGAGTCTATTGTGTATTTACACCCTCTAAACTGGTGATTCTAGAATTGGCAAGTTAGGCTCACTCATTCTAAAATATAGCTCATCAAGCCATTTCCTAGAAACAAAGGAAATCTTGGATTCCTAAGCTAAATAATCTGCAATGGATAGCACTGATACTATAACAACCACAAGAGGACTATGCTCCTGGCAAACAGTCCCAGATTTCAGGGTAAAGAGAGGATCTTTAAACTTCTAGATAGAGAGACTGGGTTACTAACAAAGTAAAGGTAAGTACAGTAATATTTGATTTCCCATTTGTTGCACTGAAAGTACAGAGACAATGGAACAACATTTATAAACTACTGAGAGAAAAATGGGTTTCATGAATAGTGTTATAACAAAGTGTGTACAGAGGAATTTTGAATGGCCATGCAAACTGTGTGCACTGCTTAACTCAGGGGCACTATTCACAACACAGTATTGTATTGCTGGCTGCCCTGTGTACTAGACACCATAAGCAATGACCCAATGGATGATGATGATGTGACTGGGAAGAGTATTTGCTTAGATTTTTAAAGACTACAAAACAAATTAAATAACATTCCATTACTATTTTAGGGGAGTTTTGGCAACTATCAGAGGAAACTTTATTCCGATTAAAAGGCCCTAATGTTAAGTGTTACATAGTATAAATTGTATGCCATGACTCACTGTGAAACACTGTTTTCCACTTTTCTAATACTGTAAGAGCAATTTTCATTGTTTCTTTTGTTATATGTGGACAAACCTAAATTTAAGGTTTTTGAGAATGGGTTGCTTGAGAGGTAGTCTGACTCACTATAATAGCTAGTGTTGAATGACTCATTCAATGTGAGTCACAGATCACACTGTCCATTGATTCCGATATATTCCCTGTTACAGATACTGTTGGTGCCTGCCCATGTCTTTTCTAACTATACATCTTCATCTGAGGGCTTTCTCTGATGGCCAGAGGCATTTAAGGCAGATTGGAGGAACTGGGAAATGACTACTGTTCATAGACTCTCCCCCAGACCATTTATCAACCAATGATTGGCAGGAGTTGGTGAATAAATACCCCAGATCCTTCGCCCTTTGGCTGATATAAATTTGACATTCATGCTCTATACTGGCTCATGGTGTTTCCAAAAATGATTAAGCTTGATTGCCCACAGTTGTAACTTGTTTGGTAAATTACCCTTTATCAGCTGCATTCCCTTTCCTGTCTCACTTCATCACTTTCTCACTCATCAACTATTCACAAATAAATTACTGCACTCAAACAATGTCTCAGTCTGTGGCAGAACACAAACTAAGATACCTACCCCTTTTCCCCTAAGGTAGAATTTAATGCTTTATATAGAAACCAGGCATACATGTACTATACTATTTCGTATGAAGCGATTATTACTTTACAGAAATCTCAATGGTTGGCGGTCCTCTCACTACTTTGGATATGCCCCATCTATCCAGATGTTATTCAGATCTAAGCAGAATCTTAGAGTGATTTTTCCTTTTACCTCATACCTTTAAGAGTCTGACCCCCACCACATACATATACAATACACTCTACCAAAGTTTATAGTCAATGTCCATTTTAACTTGGTATCTGAAATATACACTTCACCTAATAAAAAGAATTTAAAGTTTTTATAATTCCAGATATTTCATTTGTCCTTTAAGTACGATTTACTTCCATTTTTATTGTCCTACACATGAAGACCAGACTTCAGATAAAACTTGTGAGACAAACAAACAACAACAACAAAAAAAAAACAAACAAGAAAGAGACAACCCAATGTCAAAAGGCAAAACAATCAAAAGAACAAGTGTCAGATATGACTCAGAAGTTGGGATTATCAGTCAGGAAATTTAAAATGATCATGAGTAATATGTTAAAGTTTCCATGCATGATCAGATTTAGAGAGAATTTAGAGCTAGACCGATAGAAAGTGTTTTTTAAAAGTCAAGTGAAAATGGTAGAAATAATTTTTTAAAAACATGAGAACAAACATAAAGGATGCCTTTGGTGAGCTCATCAGTAAATTAGACACAGTAGAGGAAACAACAGTGATGTTGAATATAGGTCAATAGATATCAAAATTAAACACAAAGAAAGAAAAGAGTAAAAAAAAACCCAGAATATTCAAGTACTGTGAAGGACTATCAAGTTATCTAACTTATGTGTAACTGGAAACTTAGAGGAAAAGAATGAGAGTTGGGCAGAAGGAATATTTGGAAAACATAATGGTCAAGAATTTTTCAAAGATAATGAAAGTCATCAAACGAAAGAATCAAGAAACATAGAACCTGAGGCAGAATAAATAAACAGAAACCAAATCATAAGAAAACACAAAAACACCTGGACACGTTATATTGAAGTGGCCAAAAACCAAAGATAGAGAAAAGTTTGAAGGTAGTGAGAGGGGAGGGAAAAGTACACAGCCAGAAGATAACTGAGTAACTAAGTGACATATTTCAAACTGTGGGGGAAAGAGACCTGCCAACTCAGAATTTTACCTAACAAAAAATAACTTCCAAAAATTAATGTGGTCCAGGTCCCCAGCTTGGGGGACTTTCTTCCTCACTGCAGGATACCTACTTGCTTTTGAATTTTTGCTTTTTTACTTCCACAGATGTAGGGGTAGGTGTAGGTGATGGGTCAGGAAGGTTGGAGCTGGGCTGGGTTGACCTTCTCACCTGGCTGGGCTTCCAGCACCCCGCTTCTGTGCCTCCTCCAATATGGTCCAGGAATTGGGCAGGGGTTGGAGAGTAGCTGAAGTTTTTGGGGTACTCAGTGCTATGTGAGTTCTGCAGAGGGATGGCATAATGGGTCCTTTAGGTTGGAATGGGGCTGGATCCTCAAGGCTGCTGGAAACTCCTCAGCCTGAAGTTTAGTCTGGGGCCAGGACTGAGAGCAACTCTGAAGGGGTCTCCCCCAAGCCTTGTGCTGTCTTCCTGGTGGCATGAAGCAGGACAAGGTGAAGCTGCAGCAAAACCTGGAAGGGTCTCAGGACATCAGAACTTTACAGGAGCTCCAAAGCAGAAGAGGATCACCCAGTGGGAAAGTATTTAGCCAAAGCAGCAGCTGCTGTTTTGAGACTCTGCAGCTCAGTGTCAGGAATGTGTGTAAGCTGTGTCCCCTGCTGCAGAAATAGGTGGAGGAAGCTGACAACAAGGAGAATCTTCAGGGGAAAGGCAAAGAGGAGTCCCTCCTGCAGCAGGCTCGAAAGGGAGAGCAGATAAGCACTGAGAACTAAGTAGCTTGGCATCAACAAGCACATAGTCTGAGTGTGGCTCTGTACCTGGTACCAGAAGGGCAGTCAATCAAGCAGGAACTACTCCCATGAGAGTATTTTGAGGCTGCTGAGTCTCCTTTCATGGGGTCACCAGTGTGCTTTTCTCTGGCACCAGGACCCATTTCAGTAGCCTAGACTATGGGGCTCTCACTTCACTATTCTGTACTCCTTGGTCCCTTTGACCTTTGAGGGTGAAGTGTTCCCTTTTGTCCAGCTCACCATTCTGGGCTTTCTCATGCATTCCAACTGAGGTGCCTGCTTTTCTCTGAGGGGTGGGGGCAGGAGTGGGGGATGAGGAAAGCAGGAGAAACTGGGGAAACAGGACCCTGAGATTTGTGCCAGGGCTTTTGGAGTTAGGTTTTTCATTCAATAAATAGGAAACATTCAATTAATTGGGAATATGAAGAATGGGGGCAGGGAGTTTTGAGGGAAATAGTCAGAAGGAAGGTAATATTCATTGATGTTCTTGATTTTAAACACAATGTCAGTCATCACTTTGTTTTTAAATAAAGAAGCCTGGGACACAGTGGGGAAAAAAAAGTGTAAAATAAAAACTTTTAAGACAAGAACCAAAAAAAAAAATCATTACCCAAAGTGCTAGAGGAAAAAAAAATTATGAAAGGAAGTTCTTCAGGAAGAAGGAATATGATATCAAAGAGAAACTTGGTGCTACACAAACAAACATCTCTGAAAATAGTTAAAAATTAAGGTTCATATAAAAAGGATCTTTCTTTCTTCTTATGAATTAATCTAAGAGGTAACTGAATGCCAAAAGAGTAGCAATATATCATACCTTTACAGATAAAAGTAAAATATATGATAATATAGCAGAAAAGATTGGAGGGAGAAATTACAATTTGTTAGCCTATTGCCCTGTAAATGTAGTGGTATGATATTATTTGAAGGTAGATGTAATTAATTAAAATAATATATTGCATACCCTAAGAGAATCACCAAAAGATAGACAATATATAAACAATAAGCCAAATGTAGATATAAAATGGAATCATAAAAAAGTTTCTATACTCCAAAAGCAGGCAGGAAAAGAGGAAAGAAGAACAAAGAACAATGGAATGGATAGAAAAATATCCAGCAAAATGATAGATTTTAATCCAATCACATCAATAATTCATTGAATATAAATGGTATAATATACCAAATAAAAGATTGTCAGATTGGATTCAAAAGCAAGATCTAACCACATACTATAATTATATACTGTTGAGAAGAAACACACATCAAATACAAAGACACAGATAAATTAGAAATAAAAGTATGAAAAACAGACATACTATGCGAACACTAATCAGAAGAAAGCTGGAGTGGTTAGCAAACAAAATAGGAATATTACCAGAGATAAAGAGGGACATTGCAAAATGATAAAGGATTCAATTTATCAAAAAGACAAAATAATACTAAGTCTGTAAGCACTGAACAATGGAGCTTTAAAATACTTGAAGCAAAAACTGATAGAATGGGAAGGAGAAAGAGACAAAGAAGAAAGAGACAATTACAGATTAAGACTTCAATACTCCTCTTTCAATAATTGATAGAACAAGTAGAGAGAAAATCAATGAAAGTAGAGAAGACCTAAAGAACATTATCAACCAACTTGATAGTTATAGAATACTATATCAAACAACAGTAGAATATACATTATTTTTTTATGTGTGCACTGAACATTCACCAAAATAAACTCTATTCTGTGTAATATTTAAAATAATTGAATTAGGGGAGGGCCAAGATCATGGAGTAGAAAGACCCTGAGCTCACCTCTTCTTACGGGCCCACCAAATTTACAACTATTTACAGAACAACCATCAACAAAAAAGACTGGAACCTACCTGAAAGATCTTCTACAGCTAAAGATATAAAGAAGGAATGACAACAAGATGGGTAGGAGTCATGATATAGTCAATTCTCATACCCTCGGACCCACAAATGGGAGAATAATTACAATTGCAGAGGTTTTCCCAAAGGAGTAAGGGGTCTGAGCCCTACATCGGGCTCCCTAGACCAGGGGTTCGTCCTAGAAAGGTGAGACCCCAGAAAGTTTGGCTTTGAAGGTCAGTGGGGCTTATTTTAGGAGTTCCAGAGGGCTGTGGGAAATAGAGACTCAACTTTTAAAGGACACCACAAAATCTCATATGCACTGGGACCCAGGGCAGAAGCAGTAATTTGAAAGGAGTCTGGGTCAGACCCACCTACTGATCTGGAGAATCTCCTGGAGAGGCAGAAGGCAACTTCAGCTCACCTTGGGGACATAGACACTGGCAGAAGCCATTTTGGAGAGCTTGTTCTACCATGTGGACACTGGTGCTGGCATTCACCATTTAGGAATCCTCCTTCTAGCTTATGATCCTCAGGACCCAGCCCCACCCATGCCCACCAGCCCATAGGCACTAGTACTGGGACATCTCAGGCCAAGCAATTAAATGGGCAGGGACACAGCCCCACCCATTAGCAGACAGACTGCCTTAAGACCCTCTGAGCCCAAAGCCTGAATAGACAATTTTCCAAAGAAGACATACAGATGGCTAACAGGCACATGGAAAGATGTTCAACATCATTAATCATCAGAGAAGTGCAAATCAAAACCACAATAAAATATCACCTCATACTTGCCAGTATGGCTGTCATCAAAAAGAACACATATAACAAATGTTGGCAAGGATGTGGAGAAAAGAGAACCCTCATACACTGTTGGTGGGAATGTAAATTGGTGCAACCACTGTGGAACACAGTATGAGGTTCCTCAAAAAACTTAAAATAGAACTACCGTGCAATCCAGGAATTTCACTTCTGGGTATATATCTGAAGAAAGTGAAAACACTAATTTGAAAAGGTGTATGCACCCCAAGGTTTATAGCAACATTATTTACAATTGCCAAGATATGGAAGCAACCCAAATGTCCATCAACAAAGAAGATATGGTTTATATATACAATGGAATACTACTCAGCCATAAGAAAGAATAAAACTTTGCCATTTGTACAAACATGCATGGACTTGGAGGGCATTATGCTAAGTGAAATAAATCAGTCAGAGAAAGACAAATACTCTATGATATCACTTACATTTGGATTCTAAAAAAATTAAACAAACTAGTGAATTTAACAAAACAGAAACAGGCTCCCAGATATAGAGAACAAACTGGTGGTTACTGATGGGGAGAGGGAAAGGGAGAGGGGCAATATAGGGGTAGATGATTAAGAGGTACAAACTACTATGAATAAAATAAATAAAGTACAATGATATATTGTACAGCACAGGGAATATTAGCCAATATTTTGTAATAACTATAAATGGAGTATAAGCTTTAAAAATTGTGAATCACTAGGTTATACACCTGAAACATAATACTGTATATCAACTATACCTCAATTTTTAATAAAGGAAAAAAAAAGAAAACAAAAAAAAATTAAGGTATTTTGTATAGATACCAAGTCTTTGAATATAATAGCAAAATATACTTTGATAATTTTTCCATTTAAACTTCAATAATGGGCTTTAAATAATATTTTAAAGATTAAAAAATTAGAATGAAATAATTGAATGAATACAAACTATAAACCCATAACATAATTAAATTAGATATCAATAAGAGAAAGATATCTCTAAAATCTCCATGTATTTGGCAATTAAAAACCATCTTTCTAAATATCCATGGATCAAAGAAATAGTCCAAGGAAAATAAGAATATATTTTAAATTCAATGATAATGAAAATACAAATATTTAAATATGTGGAATATAGCTAAGAGAATGTTTAAAGAGAAATCTATAGTATTAAATACGTACATTAGAAAAGAAGAAAGGACTGAATCAATGTTTTAAGCTTCCACATTAACATACTATAAAAGAAGAGCAAATTAAACCCAAAGCAAGCAGAAATAAATAATAAATATAAGAGCAGAAATCAATTAAATTGAAACAAAAGTAATAGAGAAAATCAATAAAATGAAAAGCTGGTTATTTGACAAGATCAATAAAATTGATAAGCTTCTAGCCAAACTGGCCAAGAAAAAAAGAGAAAAAACTTAAATTACTAAATGACAGAAAATGCAAACATCAGAAGAGAAAGAGAAACATTATTACAGAGGCTATAATGTTTAAAGGACAGCAAAGAAATATCTTGAACAGTTTTATGTCTGAAAATTTGTCAATCTAGATGAAGTGAGCAAATTCCCTAGAAAAAATATAAAATATCAAAGCTTATTTGATATTACCTAAGAATAACTAGGTAATCTGAATACTCATATGCTTTTTTAAATTTTGGATTTTTAGTTAAAAGTTTTCAAACCAAAAAAAGTCCAAGTCCATATATTTTATATAAAACAGATAAACAGAAATAGCTAAATTATCTTCTAGGAGTTTTGGGGAAAAGTACCTAAACATTCTTTTTGACGTTCTAGAGAAAGATATAAGTGCAAGGAAAAGAAAGCAGAGTAAAATGTATTGCTACTCTGAGCCTTGGTCAAAATAAGACAGAATATTGTGGCCTAGACTAGAGGTCCAAGGAATTTTTCACTGTTAAGCCTAATCTGAATCTTGATTTCTAGCTCTGGTAGAGATGGAGCCAAAGGTGTACAAGTTAAGCCTTGGTGCACAAATCTGGCCTACACTGGCCAGACCAAAGGCTGGTGGCCAGTTCGGAAAAGAAAGAGTGAAGTGGAGCTGGCCGTGTTTGGAAAGAAAAGTCCAGGGTGAACTTATTTCTCCAGTCAGGAAGAAGAGATAATGGAGAAAAGGGAACCCTCCTACAGTGTTGGTGGGAATGTAAACTGGTACAGCCACTATGGAGAACAGTGTGGAGGTTCCTTAAAAAACTAAAAATAGAGCTACCATATGACCCAGCAATCCTGCTCCTGGGCATATATATGGAGAAAACTGTAATTCAAAAAGATATATGCAACCCAATGTTCATTGTAGCACTGTTTACAATAGCCAAGACATGGAAGGGACCAAAATGTCCATCGACAGAGGAATGGATAAAGAAGATGTGGTACATATATACAATGGAATTTTACTCTGCCATGAAACAGAATGAAATTCTGCCATTTGCAGCAACATGGATGGACCTGGAGATTATCATACTAAGTGAGGTAAGTCAGACTGAGAAAGACAAATATCATACAATATCGCTTATATGTGGAATCTAAAAAAAAATATGATACAAATGAACTTATTTACAAAACAGAAACAGACTTGCAGACTTAGAGGGCGAACTTATGGTTACAGTTGGGAAGGGTGGGAGAAGGGATAGATTGGGAGTTTGAGATTGACATGTACACACTACTATTTTTAAAAGAGATAACCAACAAGGACCTACTGTATAGTACAGGGAACTCTGCTCAATATTCTGTAATAACCTAAATGGGAAAAGAATTCAAAAAAGAAGAGATACATGTACATGTACCTAACTATTTTTTGTACATACATAATGGAATCACTTTGCTGTACACCTGAAACTAACACAACATTGCTAATCAACTATGCTCCAATATAAAATAAAAATTAAAAAAATAAAGTGAGATGTTACTAGGGATGTAACGTACAACATGATAAATATAATGAACACTGTTATATGTTATATATGAAAGTTGTTAAGAGAGTAAATCTAAGAGTTCCAATCATAAGGAAAAATTTTTTTTCTATTTAACTTTTATCTATATGAGATGGTGGGATGTTCACTAAACTTATTGTAGTCATCATTTCATGATGTATTAAGTCAAATCGTTATGCTGTACACCTTAAACTTATACAGTGCTCTATGTCAATTATATCTCAATAAAACTGGAAGAAAAAGAAAAGTGAAAGAAAAAAGAAGAGGTGACTGGCCTGTTTCAAGGGAGCATGCCTGGGGACTATTTAGCATTCTGTTAAAAGAAGAGACAAGCTATGGTAAATCAAAGCCACAGTCTGATTTTTAGATGCCCCCTAAGCCCACCCATGTGGTCCCACCAGAATCTTGTTACTTCACACAACACATTATCTCCTTACTTTGGGAGAAGGAAAAAGGGAAGTGCAAAAGGGATCAGAGTAGGAACTTGAACTCCCTTCTCACTGTTATCACTCCAAATATAGTAATCAGGAATAGCAGTTTGCAAAACTGTATGTATTTGCATAATTTCTCTATCAGAAAACATGCATGTTTGTATAATATATGATCGAAAATTTTTAAATATTCATACTAAAATATTAGTAGTATATATTTCTAGATGATTATAAAATATTTTTATTACTTAGCAGTATTTTCAAATATTTCTGTAATGGACAGTTTTATTTGTGAAATAAAATAATTTTAGAGTGAATGGAAGATATTGACAAAGACTCTGTCATTGATCAAACTCTACTCAGGTTCCTTCGAGCTCTTTTTCAACCAGGCCTGATTTTTGGACTTCCATATTCGTCCCTGAATTGTCCAGTTTTAGCAAAACTCCTGCTAAGTCTGACCAGTACCCCTATCCTTGATATCTGATCATCCTTGATACATAATTAGGTTCCTTATCCTCCACCATACCCCAGGTGATGTCTGATCACCCTAGACTGCCTTCAGCAATACTATGAGGTGGGTTTATCCAGAATCCCCTTACTTCTGTTGTTTCTTGGTAATTTTCCATCCACTGCCCCCCTCCCTGCTCCTTGGCTATAAATACCCACTTGCTTATGTTGTATTCAGAGTTGAGCTCAACACCTCTCCCCCACTGAAGTGGTCCCTACACCTAGTAAAATAGCCTATGCTTGAATAAAGTCTTCCTTACCATCTTCAACAAGTGTCACTGAATGAGCTTTTCCTTAATAGCATCCAGATTAAATGAAAAGAAATAAATGTATTTTAAACAGATAATATAATAATCTATGCAGAAAAATCAAATGGAATCCACAAAAAGCTACTACAACTAATAGATGAGTTTAGCAAGTTTCCAGAATACAAGATCAATATTCAAAAATCAACTGCACTTCTGTATAGTGGTAATAAACACTCAGAAATTGAAGTTTAAAATACTGTGTACAATTATAATAAGCATATGAAAACTTAGTTTTAAATCTGGCAAATAATGTGCAAGACCTATAAATGGAAAAAGAGCAAAAGCTTTTCTGAGGGAAATTAAAGAATACCTAAATAAATGGAAAGATGGGTTAGAGGATCCAATATTGAAAAAATGTCAATTCTCCCCAAATGCACTTATACATTTAATAAAATTCCAATCAAAATTCCAGCAGGATTTCTTGTAGATATTGACAAGCTGATTCTAATACTCACATGGGAATGCAAAGAATATAGAATAGCCAAGACAACTTTGAAAAAGGAGCAAAGTTAGAGATCTAACACTATCTGATTCTAAGATTTAACATAGAACTTTATTATCAAGATAGTGTGGAATTGTTGTAAAGATAGACAAGCAGATGAGTAGACTAGAATACAGTCCAGAAATAAACTCATAAATATATGGATAGCTGATTTTGAACAAAGCTGAGAAGGTAATTCAGTGGAGAAAGGACAGTCTTTTCAACAAATGATGCTGGAACATCTGGATACCTATATGAAGAAAAATGAACTATAATCCAAATCATATACAAAAATTAACTCAAGATGGATCATAAACCTAAATGAACAACCAAGAAATATGACATCAAAAGCACAACCTATAAAAGAAAAAATATTCATAAATTAACTTCATTAAATAAAGAATTAAATTAAATATATTGCTGTTAAAAATTGCTAAAATGAAATGACAAACCATAGAATTTCAGGAAACATGTTTAAATCATATATCTGATAAAACACTCATATGTAGGATATGTGAAGAACTCTCAAAGCTCAAAAATTAGAAAACAAATTTTAACTACTGAAACAGTTAAAAATGGGCAAAAAATTTGAAGAGACACTTCATTAAAGATGGCCTACAGATGTCAAATAAGGGCAGAAAAATTCTTAATCATCATTAGCCATCAGGGAAATGCAAATTAAAACCTCAATGAGATACCACAACCCACCTGTTAAAATAACTGAAATTGAAAGGACAATCCACTCCAGAAGCAGCAATACAGACCTTTGTATCATAGATAGGCAACACAATAAATTAGAAGATAATTACACAAAATTGAAGGGGGCAGTAAATTTACGTCAAATTTTCTTTATGTTAAAAGTTCCCTCAGCACATTCTAGTTATCTCTGCACATCCTACTGCTTACTCAGCCCTTCTGCAGAGTTTTTGCAGTGAATCCTCTTTAATCTATGTTATTTTTTCTCCACTTTTTTGCCTTTCATTAGCAAAATTCTAAGGAAGCAGGAAAAGGATTAATGCATCTATCAAACAATATGCCCTTTTTCCCCAGTACGTTGCCAGACACATTTCAATTGGAAATTATTTTTTAAAAACTTTTTAGATATAAAATCAAAATGTCACAAGTAAGTAAATTAAGGTTTATTTTATGAATGTTCATGGATAATTTTCTCTGTTAATGCACAAAAAGCAAATCTGAACACATTACCACCATGTTCAAAATCATGTTAATAATTTTTCTTTAAGTTGGGGTAAAGAACAAAGTCCCTGACCTGGCCTCCAAAGCCCTGTGTTATCTAAATATGCTGGCCTCTCCGGCCCCATCGGGCTCCTCCCTGCTTCTCTTTTTGCAAGCCATATTTACCATGCTGTGCTTCTCCAGTTACCTAGGTTCTCTGATAATCTGATAGTCCCTCCAATGATGAAGGCCCTGTGGATGGGACCTGTCCACAGGCAACAATCACTTTGTTAGAGTTGAAGACCCCTGGGCCCCTGAAACAAAATCTGCATTTTATCAAGATTTCCAGGAGATTCACAGGCAATAAAGTTTGAGGAGCACTGATCTAGATCACCTCTCACTGTGATCTTTTGTTTTTCCTTTGCTCCTCCCCAGATCTTTGCTTAGTAAGATTTCTCATCAGATTTCAGCTTAAAATTGGGAGTTAGGTGTGAGTCTGGAATGTGAGCTACATTTTGCATGAGGAGGACAACTTTACTTGGGGTTCACTCCTGAAGGGAGTCTAGAACTTTGACCTCATTAAAATCATGTATGATTAGCTCAGACAATAGGGTACTAAGCAGAGCATCAAAATTCATAGATAAATTGAAGTTTTCATAAACATATCAGATGTGTCATCTGTGGTGAAAAGTAATGGCATAAAGTGTGGTTTCTACTGTTAAAACTGGAACTATCTACAATGATTGATGTTTATAATTTCAGAGCCTATGATGCCCCATGGGACAACCTGCCTTTCTCATACATGTCCAAGTCTACAGTGCCCAGTAAATGCTTAGCTTTGCCCTAAAGGGAATCCTTGCAGGGGGTATCAAGGGAATTTTAGTTCTTCAGTCCTCCTTCTTCTGGCAAAAGTACACAGTTGTATAATTGGTTGACCCTTCTGTTCAAAGCAAATTAATATAAACTATAATTTCTTGAACTTGGGAAGTCTCCAAAATGAATCAGTGTGCAAAGAATTGCTTCCTATGTTATTGTCATTTCTGTGCTGTTGTAGAGAAAGCCTAATGTATTGACAGGATATCCACAATTTCTCATAAGATATGTGTAAGACAGAAATGATTTGTATAATATTCTTTATATAAAAATTAAAATACTGTTTATAATAATTTTAGATTGGGTTCATAAGATGTCAAAATAGCCACGTAGAAATGAAAAAAAGTAAATTAATTGTGTATTTTACTTTTGTGATTAAAATTTAGACATGTAAAATAGCTGTAAGACAGAATTGTTCCCTTTAATTTAATGATGTTTTATTATTTTGTTAACATAACTATAAAGATTTATAAGGTAAGTTCTGGTGAACCAGAAAGTTAAATAATTTTAAATTGGGTTTAATGTTTCAGGTCATATGATTCTTATATAAGAAATCATTTACAGCTTTCTGACAAAAAGACCCACTCTGATTAGTTAACTGATTAAAACTTTTAAGGTAAATCACTTAAATATTAATTCCTGTATTCCTTCACATACTTATGAGAACAATTTTATTGAATATTTTGTACATATAGCATAGAAATATATACATGTATTAGAATATAAATGAAAAAAGTATATAAATCATATATATATGTTAGGAAATATATAGACAATGTTTCTCCACTACGTTTTCCAGCATTTATGAATTAATAAGTACCCACACACAAAATAAATTTGAGAACTTTCAATTACTTAGTGATTGGGATTGAAGAGAAGGAAGGAAATTTCATATAAAAATCTACTTAACAACTGAAATTCTTGATGTTCATTATTTATATCACCTATATTCAAGACCCAGTTTGGGATCAGTTTTTGATTCTCCCCCCAAAACTAAAAAGCCCACAATTGGTGGAGAGTAAAGTGCTCTCAAGTTAAGTGAGCAGGATTTCTAGATAAGGTGAGTTCTAATTACTCTAATAACAGAGAGAAAGTAATTTTAAATATGGAAAGAACTTTCTGTCAGTGCCAATATATTTATTAACAACACACAATTTGTAAGATACAATTTAAAATAGAAGTCTCTTTTCCTTTTTTCTTTTTTTTTTTTTTTTTTGCGGTACGCGGGTCTCTCACTGTTGTGGCCTCTCCCGCTGTGGAGCACAGGCTCCGGACGCGCAGGTCCAGCGGCCATGGCTCACAGGCCCAGACACTCCGCGGCTTGTGGGATCCTCCCAGACCGGGGCACGAACCCGCGTCCCCTGCATCGGCAGGTGGACTCTCAACCACTGCGCCACCAGGGAAGCCCAGAAGTCTCCTTTTCATATACAAATTCTAGAGGAAAATAAACTTTGCATAAAAAAATAGATTCAGGAGAGACAACCTTAGGGAACACCAGAGTTAAAACACTCACCCCCAAGTCTCTGACCCTTTCCCTTTACAGGTTTCCCTTGCTATCTGAAAGTAGAACATTTCTATGAAACCTTTTAAAAGCTGAAATGGCATAAAGAGAAGAAGCTATTAACTTAAGACACATCTTCCTAACAGACGGACAAAATAAATCAAGACAAAGCACAGATACAGACACAGTTCAAAGATATGATGGCTTGATGCTGATAATGATAAATGTAGTTCCCAGGGAAGGAGCTTGGTGGGGCCATTCTGGCTGCTGGGGGTGTGTGTTGTCTCTATAGCTGCTTGCTGCAAAAGAAATGCTGAACACTGTTTTTGCCTTTTATTGGTAATAGCAAAAATCCTTTTTGGATCTCTTTTGGTTAGTGAAAACAATTATTAATATAGTTCGTTCATAAAAGAGAAGTGGTGGTAAAGCAAACTTTTGAAAAGCGGGGCATACCTATATTTCCTCTTCAGCTTTTCTTGGACATTTGCTCTCTCAGATACTTCCTTCTCAGCTCTACTTTGGCTTGTCTTTCCTATACTTATCCATCTATGTCTCTGATATTTTCCATCTGTTATCTCCCCGCTGTTTTCTTTTCACCAACACACATTATCTTCCCACTTTTCCTGTTCCCTTTCTCCTCTCAACTCCTTACTCTCCTCTCTTTTAAAACCTTTCATTAAAATGTTCTAGAGGAAAAAAAAAACCCATATGTGTCTAGGAGAAGTAGGAAAATGTCAATGGTTCTCCACCTTTCGTGGAGTACTCCAAATCCTTCCACCCACTTGTTTCCCTTTCACTTCTCATTATTCTCTGGCCTTAACTCAATCACAAAATGCAAACTGCTCTCACTAAGGCCACTAAAAGTCCCTTAATTTCCACACTCAGTGAAATCTGATCACCCTTTGTCCTACTAGACCATTTATTTTGGCATTTGACACATCATTCTCTTCGTTCATTTTGAATATCTTTTCTCTAAGTTCATAACACTCAGTTTTCCAGTCTCCCTCCTGCTTCTCAGCTCAGTATCCTTTTCTGGTCTCACCCTAGCCTTTCTCTGCTGTGAACCAGGCCTCTTGGTTGCCACAGGAAATGAGTTAATTGAATGGAAATGGCTCTAACAAAGAAGTGCAAGAGACAATGGAGAAATCAGGTGAAAAAATGATCAGGAAGAGAAGGAACCAAAGGAGCTAATCAACAGCCCAAATCATGGCCCAACACCAGCTCAATGAGACCTGCTGCCACTCCTGTTGAGGTTGGAATGCCAGCTCACACTCACAGTGCCATGGTTGTGGATGCAGGATGCGTTTGCTGGAGTCTTGATATTGCTGTCTTTGCAACCAATATTCTCTTTTGTCCCGGTACATTTTTTTTCTCTCTCTCTTCTTATTCCAAATGTAGGTTTTGTGGATTTGATTTGACAAATCTAGGTAAAGTTCCCTCACTCTATGTGCAAGGGGAATGGGAAAGTCAGTTTCTAGTTTTTTGGCTTCTTTTTTTTTTAATTAATTTTTTATTGGAGTATAGTTGGTTTACAATGTTGTGTTAGTTTCTGCTGTACAGAAAAGTGAATCAGTTATAAATATACATATAACCACTCTTTTTAGATTCTATTCCCATATAGGTCATTATGGCTATCATCTTTTGGCTTCTTGAATGGGTGATACCCTCTACCAGCCACCACGACTATGTGGGAGAAAAGGGGATCAGATGTTGGCTATCTAATATATGCTGAGTATCCACTGTGTAACCTCTTTAATATAAGTTCCTCAAGTTTCTTTCTGTGCCCTTCTTCTTCTTATGCATACTCTTCAATGGACAGGTTATCAATAAATATGCCTTCAGCTACCCCCAAAACTCCTAAGACATTACTTCTATTAAGCCATTTGTAGACTCATATTACTAAGTACATCTCATCTTGATGTTCAGAGGATGCTCTCTCCACAAACTGGCCACTGCAGCTGAGATCTTGATTTCAACTTTTGATGTCCATCTAGCCAGTCACCAAGTGACTCTTCTCTCCTTCACTGACCACCCCTTTCACATCTAATGTCACAAGGTCCTAGTGTCTCTGCATTTTGAATTCTTTTGCATCTATCTCTCTGTCTTCCTCATGACAACCAAAGTTATATCACCAACGGACTAGGCACTACACATGCATTTGTGGAGCATTTTTTAAAGTACAGATTCCTAGAACTGAATCTTGACCCACTGAATTAATTTCTACAGTAATGTCTCACAATGTATATTCTGCATAAAAAGCTCCACAATCAATTCTGATGTATAATCTGGTTAGAAAACCATTGGACAATAAATAGCAATATCTCCTGAATAGTATCCCTGACTCCGGCTTTCCCTCCATGACACCTATTTTCTGTGCTGACAAAAAATTAATTTAAAATACTTTCTGAGGCCTCTCCCTGTCTTGAAAATTTTCAGTATATACATATTACCTGAGGCAAAGAGTTCATGATCCTTCACGTGGCATTCAATTCATTTTATAATCCAGATCCCTTAAACATCTATTCCCTTGACTAATAATCCATGTCCCAGACTCAGAATTTCCCTACCATACTCTATCAGGTCCCCACAAATGTAGCAAATGGTTAGAATGTCTCTTTTATATAAATCTATTAATTTCTGCACATTATTTGAACTGAAATTATCATATTGAGTGGCATTTCTTCAAATCCCCCAGTTTATATAGTGATATTTTATGAAATTAAAAGGGCATTCTGATAGGAGTATGATTTCGACTCCACTTTACAAGTTTTCAATTCATAAATCCATAGTGAATGTTATTTTTATATTTATTGCATTTTATTTCAGGGGACATCCAGTGAAGATATGGAAAAGGAAAATGCAACATTGCTGACAGAGTTTGTTCTCTCAGGATTTTCATATCAACAGGAGTGGCAAATCCCCTGGTTCCTGGTATTCCTGGTGATATACCTCATCACCATTGTGGGGAACCTTGGTCTTATTGCTCTCATCTGGAATGACTCTCAACTTCACACCCGCATGTACTTATTCCTTGGGAGTTTGGCTTTTGTGGATACTTCAGTATCATCCATAGTGACCCCCAAGATGCTGGTCAACTTCTCCGCCAAGAGTAAGATGATATTTCTCTCTGAATGCATGGTACAATTTTTTCCCTTTACAGTCAGTGCAACCACGGAATGTTTTCTCTTGGCAAGTATGGCATATGATCGCTATGTGGCCATATGCAACCCTTTATTTACCCAGTGATTATGACCAATAGACTATGTATGCGACTGTTTGTCTCATCATTTGTAGGTGGTGTCCTACATGCCTTTATTCATATAGGATTTTTATTCAGATTAACCTTCTGTAATTACAACATGATATATAACTTTTACTGTGAGAGTCCACCTGCCGATGCAGGGGACACGGGTTCATGCCCCGGTCCGGGAAGATCCCACATGCCGCGGAGGAGCTGGGCCCGTGAGCCATGGCCGCTGAGCCTGCGCATCCGGAGCCTGTGCTCCGCAAGCGGGAGAGGCCACAACAGTGAGAGGCCCGCATACAGCAAAAGAAAAGAAAGAAGTTTGTAAGATAAAGAGATCAGTAGTATGTAAAAGTTATTCAAATGTGTTGTTGACAACAAGGGGCTTTAAATGCATATTATCAAAGCTCAAATAATGTTAAGATGATATGATTCCATAGTTCCCAGTGGGTAGCTGAGAAATACTTGAAAATGAGCAAGAATTTGGCTGTTTCATGCTCTAAAAGTCCTTGAAAGGTTGCTCTCCTCACATGTCATACTATTTACGTATAATAAGCGATCCATTTTCAAAGCCATTTTGCCTTTCCTCTCCTGACACTTAAATTCCATACACATTCCATACCACTCAGGTCCTAACCCTCAAAACTACCGACCTCTGTTATTTACCCCTTCCATCCTGTTGATATTCTTTTCCTTTCCAAACATACCTGCAGGATTAACCTTTATAAACAGGACTCTGATTACATGATATCTTTCTTCAATAACTTTTAATAGATTGTCATTGCTACCAGATTTTTCACATATATGGGAAATGTATCTAGAGCTGTATACGTACATATGCATTATGATTATTTCTTCATTTATGTTAAGATTATATGGTATATAAATACAAGTAAATATATATGCATATATATCTATATATACAGACTTCTTCCTTCCTTCCTCCCTCCCTCCCTCCCTCCTTCCTCCTTCCTCCTTCTTTCTCTTTTCTTTCTTTCTTTCCTTCTTTCTTTCTTCTTTCTTTCTTCTTTCTTTTTCTCTTTCTTTCTTTTTTTTCTTTCTTCTCTCTTTCTTTCTTCATATTTCACCCTGCATATGTTCATCCCAGCATTCAAATAAAACCTTGCTTTAACTCTGAAGGCTCTTCCTCCACAATTCTCCTGTGGACTCTACATTATACCCAAACTGAGTTACTGAAAGCTTTCTGGACAAACCTCTCTCTCTCAGGTTCATGCTTTTGCTCACACAGGTCTCTCCACAGAGAATCCTCCCCACCCAACTTCTCTATTTTCATTTAAAGTTGAAAAGGTATCATTTCCTCAACATCTCTCTCAAATTTTACAGCTTCTGCGATGTTTTTCCAGTGTACCTCAAAGATAATAGGAATGCTCACTCATCTCAAATGTTTAGCAGTTTATTTATTCTTCTTGGTCACACTTGGCCTCGTATAATAATATTTTTGGCCTACAAACTCTTTTAAATTACAATTTAGAAATCCTTCTGTCTTTTGTAGTAGATAGCACAGTGGCTTACTCACATGAGCTCCTAAATAAGTATTCACAAAATATTTATAAACTTAAAATGATCTGACAGCTCACATACATAGAAGACAGTAAGAGTGCATCACTCTTTTTCAACCCGGTAATGAGCCCAGGGAAATTACTGGACCTGGCACGGCTGCTGCATGCCAGCTCACCTTCTTAAATTTCTTTCATGACAATTGAAAATATTATCAGTAGGATTGGTTCCTGGGATAGAGTATGATAAAATATCAGGGAGAAGCCCCTAATCAGAGGTTTGGTTTAAAGATGCAAGACATATAATTATTTAAAACAAAAATCATTACTCTATATTCCTGGAAGTGTGAGTCACAAGATTAGACCAGGTCATCTGCCTTCTTTTTACTCCTCTGAGACATCCCCCTATGCCCCAAAAAGGGAATGCATTCATCACATTCCAGTTGCTTTTACTGTTTCTCCCTAAAGAGTCTTTTTTTTTTTTTTTTTTAAGGAAACTCCATACTGTTCTCCATAGTGGCTGTATCAATTTACGTTCCCACCAACACTGCAGGAGGGTTCCTTTTTTTCCACACCCTCTCCAGCATTTATTATTTGTAGACATTTTGATGACGGCCATTCTGACTGGTGTGAGGTGATACCTCATTGTAGTTTTGACTTGCATTTCTCTAATAATTGGCGATGCTGAGCATATTTTCATGTGCCTTTTGGCCATCTGTATATCTTCTTTGGAGAAATGTCTATTTAGGTCTGCTGCCCATTTTTTGATTGTGCTGTTTGTTTGTTTGATATTTTGCTATATGAGCTGTTTGTATATTTTGGAGATTAAACCCTTGTCAGTCTCATTGTTTGCAAACATTTTCTCCCATACTGTAGGTTGTCTTTTTGGTTTGTTTATAGTTTCCTTTGCTGTGCAAAAGCTTTTAAGTTTAATTAGGTCCCATATGTTTAGTTGTTATTTCAATTCCTCTAGGAGGTGGATCCAAAAAAATATTGCTGTGATTTATGTCAAATAGTGTTCTGCCTATGTTTTCCTTTAAGAGTTTTATAGTAACTGGTTTTACATTTAGGTCTTTAATCTATTTTGAGTTTATTTTTGTGTACGGTGTTAGAGAATATTCTAATTTAATTGCTTTACATGTAGCTGACCAGTTTTCTCTGCACCACTTATTGAAGAGACTGTCTTTTCTCCATTGTATATTATTGCCTCCTTTGTCATAGATTAATTGACCATAGGTGTGTGGATTTATTTCTGGGCTTTTTATCCTGTTCCATTAAAATAGAGCTACCATATGATCCTGCAATCCCACTCCTGGGCATATATCTGGAGAAAAACATGACTTAAAATGATACATGCACCCCAATGTTCATTGTAGCAATAGCCAAGACATGGAAGCAACTTAAATGTCCATCAATGGATGAATGGATAAAGAAGATGTGGTATAATATATGCGGTGGAATATTACTCAGCCGCACAAAAGAATGAAACAATGCCATTTGCAGAACATGCATGAACCTAGAGATTACCTACTAAGTGAAGTAAGCCAGACAGAGAAACACAAATATCATATGATATCGCTTATATGTGGAATCTTTTAAAAAATGATACAAATGAACTTATATACAAAACAGAAATAGGCCCAAAGACATAGAGAATAAACTTATGGTTATCAAAGGGGAAGGTGGTGGAGGGATAAGTTAGGAGTTTGGGATCAACATATACACACTACTATGTATAGCACAGATAACCAACAGGGGCCTACTGTATAGCACAGAGAACTTTACTCAATATTTTGTAATAACATATAGGGGAAAAGAATCTGAAAAAGAATAGATACATATATATGTATAACTGAATCACTTTGCTGTACATCTGAAACTAACATGACATTGTAAATCACCTATGCTTCAATTTAAAAAAATTAAAAAGAATAAAAAAGGATAATTGTTATTGCATATGTACATAGTTCAATGATTTTTATTACTGTATAAGGTTTCCATTGTTTAGATGGATTCCTTCAATTATTTAGATTTTTGCTTCTTCATACATTGTCATGACCGAAAGACTAACTGAAAGTATAGGCAGCGGTATGTATTTCTTCTGCCATCATTAGCACTGTTTCCTAAAGAATTTTTCTTTGAATGAGAAGTCTGGTGTCAAGCTATGAGTATATGAGTGGGTGTATAACCCATCACATCTTAATTTAGGTTGCTGAGTACAGAACAGACAGTTGGAGGCCTCTCAGAAGTGCAGACTTCCTTGAAGCCTTCTCTTGTAGACATCTAGTCTACAGATTCCTCTGCTCTGTATTGATCTTCAGTACAATCTCAACTACTTTATGCCTTCCAGAAATTACCAAAATCCCTACTCAAATGATGTGATCTCATTCACTTCTGTTATAGATTTATTCATTTGTACATTTTTTTGTCATTTCAGTGGTATGTTGGTAAAGAGGTAAAAGATACACCTGTGAAAAATCCACATTTTGGGACCAGATATTCTGCAGATTCCTTTAAAAAGAAACTATGAAATGAAATCTGTATTGTTTAATGGTTATTTAGATTTAGAGGATGATATAATTTTGCTAAGTTCATCCAGTTGTCTGGACACTGCTGATGCTAGATTAGATCATTTGTTGGAAATACAAATAATGTACTTGAGATATTCTTTATTATGAAGTTGTATTCATTTTCTTAACCTGGAGATTGAAAAGAATACATAATAAATTCTCTCTCTTTATGTATATGTGCATATGTTTTTTTCTCTTTGCCTTCCAATACCTTCTACTGAGTAAGACTTCTACTGTTCAGGAGATTGTTGATAATTTTATCCTAGACTGTGTTCAAAGAAATAACATAACTAGGATTGGGCAAAAGCAAACAAATATAAATCAAAATTAGAACTGTATAACTAGAGTCTGTTTTGTTGACTAATTATGGCATGTAGTCTTAGTACATGTAGTATTAGGAAAGTGTCAAAACCTCTCTGGTATAGGCTTTCATTTTAGCTCTTTTTGTTGGTCTTTTAAAACAAAGGTTTGAAAAATTTAGTGGGCATCAGAATCACCTGGAGAGCTTATGAAAACACAGACTGATGGGCATTATCATTAGAGTTTCTAATTCAGTCATGCTAATCCTGTTGTTTTGGGACTATACATAGCAAACTACTGTTGTGAACTGAATGTTGATTTCCCCCCAAATTCATACATTGAAGCACTAATCCCCTAATGTGGTGGTATTTGGAATGAGGACTTTAGGAGGTAATTAGGGTAGGAATAGATCATAAGGGTCAGGTTTTCATGATGGTATTAGTGCCCTTATAAGAAGAGAAAGAGGCAAGAGAACTAACTTCTCCCCACCACCCCCAGGAATACTCAACCTGCAAAGGCCAAGTGAGAAGGCTGCTGCCTACTAGGCTAGGAAGCAATCTCTCACCATGTACAATAAATATCTGCTGGCCCCTTGTTCTTGAACGTCCCATCTTCCAGAATGTAAGAAATAAATGTTGGTGGTATAAGCAACACAATCTATGATATTCTGTTACAGTAGCCTGACCTAAGATAATCACTGTTTTAAAGTAATCAGTGAAGCAAAATTGTTATAGTATTAGGACATTTAGATATCAGATGAAACAGAGTTTCCATATACTCTATTCCCTACTTAAACAGCACTCTGAAAATATTTTGGCAGTTTGCACCCTCTATTTATACTTTCCTTTCAGTTTTGGACAGAAAGATGCAAATAGGGCATCTATTTCAAAGGATGAAGTATTGTGGATTTTTAAATAATTTTTTCTCGGGAACCATGATTGATAGTGATGATAGCCAATAAAGACCACATTGTCTAATTTCAATATGGTTAATGGGAGGGTTCTCTGTCCCTTTCTAAAAATTAATTACCAAGCCAGATCAGCATTTAGATCACCCCTTTCAAGTACAACTTCATATACACAATATTCCTTATGCTGTAGTACGTGACGTTTACCTCTTCTGAAAAGGTACCTTCATAGTGAGACTTATTTAGAGCAATAGCTAACAGTTACATCATAATATTTCCCTCACTTTGCAAGATAAAACAAGATGTTCACTAAACATACAGTGAGTTTTGGTTATAGTCATGGTTGTCTAGAGTAACAGAACCAGGAGAATCTATCTCTCTATCTCACTACCTCCCTATATATCTATCTATCATCTATTTATCTATCTATCTATCTATATTTATACCAAGACATTTATTATAAGATATTGGCTGACATGATATGGAGTCTGAGAGGTTCCATGATTTTCCCTCTGCAAGCTGGAGAGTGAGGACAGCAGTGTCCTACTTCAAAGGTCTCAGGTAGTAGGGCCAATTGTATAGATTCCTTTTTGAGTATGAAGTCCTGAGAATCAGATCATCAAGGGCAGGAGAATATCAATGCTAACCAGTCAAACAGAAAGTGAATTCCACCTTCCTCTGCCTCTTTGTTCCATCCAAGCCCACACCAGACTGGCTAATGCCCAGCTACACTGTGGAGAGTCATCAGCTTTACTGAGTCCACCAATTCCACACTAATTTGGAACTTCCTCACAGAAACACCCCCAAATAATGTTTAATTAGATATATAGACAGTCCACGGACCAGTTGACACATAAAATTAACCATTACAGGTTCACCTTTTGTCAACTTAGCACCCATACACATATCTTAAAACTATTCTATTTCTAAATAATGATAATAGCAAGGTCACCTAACATGATACAACTATGCTATGTACAACCAAAAATGTATTACTTCTTCCCCGGAGTGGAGGTAAAATCTTTGAGCAATGTTTACTATTGATTCTCCTTGATATCTGGTAATACAAATACTAAGATGTCAAATTAACAACACTCAGTTATTATGCTATAAAGTCAGTACATCTTATGTCTCATGATAAGGGAATAAGAGTGGAAAGAAAACAAGGCTGTTTGCTATACACACCCACAAATGTTTTCATATCAAACTAAGAAGGAAATCTCTTGGCAAATTACACCTCATATCTGTAACTGGACATGTGATTGTTGCTGGTATTTTAACTAACTTCTTTCAGTACCCATTCTGCATTCTCTTCGCCTCCAGCAAACACCTCACTCAGGTGGTCATTGTTCTTCACCTTGTAGAATAAGCCAAAGGTTCACTCCTGAAGAGTCTGGGCCATTAGAACTACTATGTGGTTTGGCCTGTTAAAGTTTTCCATTGATCTTAACCATGGGAATGATAATGCTAAGAAATAGCCTAAGGTATCTTCTGTATTCCAGACATACTCTTCCTTACCCTCTTTGTGGAATAGTCCAGTTTCCTCTTGGTAGTTGCCATCAATCACCTCAGCCAGCACAGTAACTCACTTCTTTGTCTCATGAGTCAAAGGAACGTAAAGTCAAAGGGACCAAGGGGCAGTCTACTTTTCAGCTCAACGGAAGCATTGTTGTGTGTCCTGGTGGAAGCAGGACTGCCCACTGTAAGGTTTTCCCTTCCTAAATGTCACAGAGAGGAGTTGTCATGCAACAGCTGTCCACTTTATGATGGTGCCTGCATACCATGCAGAACCATCTGTAAATCAGGCCCCACCCAGTCTTCTCTTCTCTGTCAACTCATCATAGAGAATTCCCTATAGGACCACAGGTCCAGGCTGGGAGACAGAAGCCATTGCAGCAGGAGTAGAGGCCAATAGCATTTGAACCACTTCTTCATGTAACTTACTTGTGCCTTCAGGACCTGTTCCTGCCTTGATCAAGTGTCTACTACTTCTGTTCGATGAAGGAATGCTGCTGTGCACACTGAACTTTATGGTTAGTGGGTCAAATAACATTCAGTGTGTCAAGGGCAGCTCTGGTATCATGGCAAATTGGTGGCCCACTGTTAAACGTTCATTTTTTACCAAGGCTCACTAGCAGTCCAACAGCTGTTTCTCTAAAGTACAGTAATTATCCACAGAGGATGGCAGTGCTTTGCTCAACATTCTAAAGGCCTGCACTGTGATCAACCTCTAGAGGCTTATTAAAGGCTCCAAGCATCTGCCACTGCCATTTCAGGCTCCACTGGATCTGCTGGATATGGTTCACGGAGCAGAACAGCTTGCACAGAAGCCAAGACATGTTGCAAAGCCTTCTTTTGCTCTGAGACCCACTCAAAACTAGCAGCTGGTAAATGGGTTGGAGTAACACACCCAAATAATGCTAATACTGCTCCAAAATCCACAGGGGCACATTATGTGTTGTGCCTCTCTTTTGGTTTCAGGAAGGGTCAGGTGTAACAACTTATCCTTCACCTTAGAAGGGTTTTCTTGACGTGCCCTATATCACTGGACACCTAGAAATTTCACTGAAGTAGAAGGCCCCTGAAATTTTGTCAGATTTGTTTTCCACCTCTGTCCTACAAATGGCTAACTAATAAATATTATTTCTTGCTCACTAAGACCAATCAGCACAATGTCATCCATGTAACAGACTAGTGTGATATAATATTTACAAATCATATGTGCGATAAAAGGCTTGTTTCCAGGATATATGAAGCACTCTCAAAATTCATAATAAAAACCAACTAAACCAATTAAAAATGGGTAAAATATTTGAACACTTTACCAAAAGAGATATACAGATGTCAAAGAAGGATGCAAAAAGATGCTTTATAAAATTAGTTACTAGGGAAATGCAAATGAAAGTGCTATGAGATATTACCTAGTAAAATGACCAAAACTGAAAAGACTACCCAGAGTGGAAGCAGTAATACAGGCCTTTGCACTCAGAGAGAGGCAACCAAATAAGTTAGGAGATAATTATACAGTGTGATAAAAGGCTTGTTTCCAGTATATATGAAGCACTCTCAAAATTCATAATAAAAACCAACTAAACCAATTAAAAATGGGTAAAATATTTGAACACTTTACCAAAAGAGATATACAGATGTCAAAGAAGGATGCAAAAAGATGCTTTATAAAATTAGTTACTAGGGAAATGCAAATGAAAGTGCTATGAGATATTACCTAGTAAAATGACCAAAACTGAAAAGACTACCCAGAGTGGAAGCAGTAATACAGGCCTTTGCGCTCAGAGAGAGGCAACCAAATAAGTTAGGAGATAATTATACAAAATTGAAGAGGGCAGTAAATTTTAGTCAAGTGTTGGTTATGTTGAAGCTACCTCTGCACATCATACTCCCCACTCCACTCTTCTGTGCACTTTTCACAGGACTCGACTCTTCTATGTTATTTTCTCCTCTACTTTGGCTTTCATCAGCAAAATTGTAAGGAAGCAGATTAATTGATCAATCAATCTACTAAAATGATGCTGTTTGCTTTCCCCCACCTAGCCATCCAAGTCCCAAGTGGAGGCTAAGCATTTTCTTTTGTTACTCAGATATCGTACCAAAATACCACAAATAAGTTAAGTTTTATTTTTCTGAATGAATGTACACTGACAACTTTCTCTGTTAATGCAAAAAAGGTAAATCTGATCATCATGGTACCACCATTTCTAAACCCCTCAATAGCTTTCCTTTAAATTAAGGTATAGAACAAAGTCCCTGATCTGGCCTCCAAGGCCCTGTGTTACCCCTATATGCTGGCCTCCCTGACCCATCTGGCTCCTCCCTGCATCCCTCTTTGCAAGCCAGCTACATTTACCATGCTGTGCTTCTCCAATTATCTAGGCTCTCTGATAATCTAGGCTCTCCATGATAAAGACCCTGTGGATGGCACCTGTTCACAGGCATCATCTCTTGGAAATGAAGACGCTCAGGCCCCACCACTGATCTACTGAAACAGAATTTGCTTTTTAACAAGATCTCCAGGAGACTCACAGGCATTAAAGTTTGAGAAGCACTGCTATAGGTTGTCTCCCACTGTGGTCCTTTGTTTTGTTTTTCCTTTACTCCTTCCCCAGACGTTTGCTTGGTAAGATTTCTCACCAGATTTCAGCTTAAAGTTGGGAGTTAGCTATGGGTCTGGAACGATTAAGCATTTTCTTTTGTTACTCAGATATCATACCAAAATACCACAAATAAGTAAGTTAAGTTTTATTTTTCTGAATGAATGTACACTGACAACTTTCTCTGTTAATGCAAAAAAGGCAAATCTGATCATCATGGTACCACCATTTCTAAACCCCTCAATAGCTTTCCTTTAAATTAAGGTATAGAACAAAGTCCCTGATCTGGCCTCCAAGGCCCTGTGTTACCCCCATATGCTGGCCTCCCTGACCCATCTGGCTCCTCCCTGCATCCCTCTTTGCAAGCCAGCTACATTTACCATGCTGTGCTTCTCCAATTATCTAGGCTCTCTGATAATCTAGGCTCTCCATGATAAAGACCCTGTGGATGGCACCTGTTCACAGGCATCATCTCTTGGAAATGAAGACGCTCAGGCCCCACCACTGATCTACTGAAACAGAATTTGCTTTTTAACAAGATCTCCAGGAGACTCACAGGCATTAAAGTTTGAGAAGCACTGCTATAGGTTGTCTCCCACTGTGGTCCTTTGTTTTGTTTTTCCTTTACTCCTTCCCCAGACGTTTGCTTGGTAAGATTTCTCACCAGATTTCAGCTTAAAGTTGGGAGTTAGCTATGGGTCTGGAACGTGAGCTACAGTTTGCATGAGGAGGACAAATTTACTTGGGTTGGGTCTTGACAGGAATCTAGAAATTAGGCCTCATTAAAATCATGTGTGATTAGCTCAGATAAGACCATACTGATCAAAGCACTCAGAGCATCAACATTTATTGATAAACTGGAGTTTGCAAAAACATGTCAGAAGTGTCCTCTGTGGTTGAAAATAGTGCCATAAAGTGTAATTTCTATCGTTAAAACCAGAACTGTCTGCAATGACTGACATTTATGATTTCAGAGACCGTGGTGCCCCGTGCAGCAACCTGGATTTCTCATACATGTCCAAATCCACAATGCCCAGAACAGCTTAGCTTTGTCCAAAAGGTAATCAAATGGGTGCTATCAGGGGAATTTAAGTTCTTCACTCCTTCCTCTTCTGGCAAAAGCACACAGTTATACAATTGGTTAACTCTTGTGTTCAACACAAATTTATATAAACTTATGTAAACAACATTTTCCTGAGCTTGGATAATGAAGCCTCCAAAATGAATCAGTGTGCAAAGAATTGTCACCTGTGTTATTGTCATTGCAGTGCTCTTATATTAGTTTCTACTTCAGAAAGCCAAACACTGAAAGGAGCTCAACAATTTCTAACAGATATAGGTGAGAGAGAATGCTTTTTGTAATATTCATTAATTTTTCATAGAAAGTTAAAATACTGTTAAATTTGTAATAATTTTGATTTGATTTACAAGATACCAAAATAGCCAGTTGAAAATGGAAAATAGTGAATAATCTGCATGCTTTATTATTGTGAGTAAAATGTGGATGAGCAAAATAGCTCTAAGAACACATTGTACTCTTTAAATATTCAATCATCTGGTTAGCATACTTACAATGACTCTATAGGATAAGTTTTGGTGAATTAGAACATTAAACAAATGAACAGTAGTTTAAGGATTTAGGTCAATGTTTTCTACATAAGAAATCTTTCTGATAATTGCATTCAAAATATTTATTTGATTTAAATTTTAAGTTAAATCACTTAAATAATAACCTCTCTATTCTTTCACCTACTTCTGACAATAATTTCGTTATACATACATGTATATACACATATATATACAGAAAAATGAAGAAAATGTTTCTCCAGTGCTTTTCTCAGATTTATGACTTAATAACTAACCACACATCAAATTGAGAAGTTTTGAAATGTTTAGTGATTTGATATTGCATGGAAGGATGTTCACTCGAAATAAATATACATTTAACAACTGCAGTTATTGGCACTGGTTACTTATATTGCCTGTATTAAGTTCCAGTCTTTGGATCAATTTTATTCCACTAATAAAACTTGTGGAGAAGCAAATGCTTTAATCGCAAACCAGGAGGATTTCTAAAGAAAGTCAGCTCTAATCATAGTAATAACAAAGATAAAGCATCTTTTATATATGAAAAGAACTTTGAGGCCATGCTAGTATATTTATGAGCAAAAAGTAAAATTAAAATTTTTAACACACCATTGTAAAGCAATTATACTCCAATAAAGATGTTTTAAAAAAATTCTTAATTAAAAAACCTAAAAAGAAAATGAAAGTTTCTAATTAATACACTAATTCCATAGGAAAATAAACTTGGAGTTTTTAATAAAAGAAAAAGAAAGGTGACCCTGTGTTGACAACTTCTGTTAAAGCCAGAGTTGACAGATATTTATCCTCCAAACGCTGAGACTTTCCCCTTATTTCATCTTCAGCCTTCCTCTGATACTTCCTCTCTCTGTTTGCTTGTCTTTCCTACACTTATTCATCTATGTTCGTTTGTCTCTTCCAGTTTTTTGTTGTTCCTTGTCACCCACACAAATTTTCCATTCCACTTCTCTACCCACTCTCATCTCAATGACCTCTTCCCTCTCTTTTGAAAACTTTCATGACATTGTTCTATAAGGAAAAATATCGCATCTGTCTATGGGCGGTGGTAAACAAATGTCAACTGTTGTCCACAACTTAGATACTTTATTTCATTCTCCTCACTGCTGTGCCATTTGCTTCCTTTTCATTTCTCATTATTCTCCGACCTCAACTCTATCCCAAAATGGAAATTGCTCTCACTAAAAACTCTCTTAATTCCTACACACAATGATCTCTATTCACTCCTTATCCTACCAGAGCAATTATTTCATTTTAGGCACTGTATTTTCCTTTGTCCTTCTTGAGTATTTTCCTCTCTTTAAGTCCCCAACACTCAGCTTTCCAGTTCCCTCCTGCTTCTCTGACACTCTGCTCTGTAGCCTTTTCTGGTCTTTCCTTTTCTCCTTTTGTGTGAGCCAGAGCTCTTGGCTGCAAGATGAAATGAGTTAATTGAATGAAAATTGGCTTGGACATAGAAATGTTAGGGAAGTTGGGGAAATCCACTAGAGAAATTGGCAGGACACAAAGAAAGAAGTCAGACAGTCAACAGCCAAAATCATGTCCCATCTCTAGCTCAATAAGACCTGTTGTCATTGCTGCTGAACTTGAATGCTACAATTCACACTCTCAATGCCATTGCTATGGGTACAGGAGTTTCTGGGGTCATGATATTGTTTCCTTGGTTGACTTTACAACCAAAATTCTCTTTGTCCACATTTGACCTCTTTCTCCCCTCTCCATATCCCAAATAGAGTGTAAATGAGTTTTTTTTGGCTAACCCTATATCAAGCCCCCTCATTCTAGGTACCAGGGGGATGGGAAAGTTAGTTTCAGAAACTTTGGCTTCTAGAGAGGATGAGAGCTTTAGTCTGCCACCAAGACTCATTTGGTAGAAAAGAGGATCAGATGTGAACCATCTAATAAATGATGTACATCCATTTTTAATCTCTTTAATGTAACTTCTTCAAGTTTGTTTTCATTCCTTCCTCTTTTTCTTTTTACCTTATGCACACTGTCCAATGTATAGGCCATATATAAGTATGTTTTCAGCCACCTCAATGACACCCAAGTCATTATTTCTATTAAGCACTTGTAGAATCATACTGCTAAGCTTATCTCACCTGGATGTTCAGAGGATGCTCCTTGCAAAAACTAGCTACTGCATCTGAGTCTTCAATCTCAATTTTTAATGACTACCTATCCAGTCATTAAAGAGAGTGACTCTCTCTCCTTTACTAATTACTCCTTCACATTTAATCTGTCACCAAGCCTTAGTGATTCTACATTCTGATTTATTTTGATCTATCTCTTTGTCTCCCTCATCATTCTAATCATATCACACATGAACCAAGAACCTCACATACATTTTAATCACCTGGGGAGCATTTAAAAATGCATATTACTTGACCACATTCATGATCTACTAAATCAATTTCTACAGTAGTACCTCAAACTCAATGTTTTGCACGGAAAACTACCCCAAACAATTCGGATGTGTAATCTGGTTTGGGAATTACTGGACAACAGTCATAACTTCCTGAAGAGTATTCATGAAACAAGGTTCTTCTTCCTGCAGACTATTTCTACAACCAAATATTTAATTTCAAAACTAACTGATGATGACACTCCACATCTTAAAAGTTTTCAGTGCTTGACTATTACTTGAAGAATAAAATGGAAGATCATTCACATGGCATTCAATTCGTTTGATAATCCAGGCCTTTCTAAGATTTTTTTGATGTGCATCCATGTCAAACACACAGAATTTCCCTACTTCATTCAATAGCTTCCCCATAAATTTGCCCATGTTCAGAATTTCTTTCTTTTCTTCTAAATCTGTTTATTCCTATACATATTTTGAACTGAAATAATCACATTTTTCCAATACAGCAATTTCCTGAAATACTTTTCATGTATTAAAGAGTAAATAAAATAAATGGCATTCAGTCTAGTGTATGGTTTTATTTATATTAGCTTAACCAAATCTTCTTTTTAAACTTCTGATAAATGTTACTTTACATTTACTGCATTGTATTTTAGAGGCCATCTAAGGATATGGAAACGGAAAATGCAACAGAGCTGACAGAGTTTGCTCTCACAGGACTTACATACCAACCAGAGTGGCAAATCCTCTTGTTCCTGCTGTTCTTAATGCTACACCTCATCACCATGTGGGAAACCGTGGTCTGATTGCTCTCATCTGTAATGACCCTCACCTTCACACTCCCATGTACTTATTCCTTGGGAGCTTGGCTTTTGTAGATACTTGGTTATCACCCACAGTGGCCCCCAAGATGCTGGTCAACTTCTTTGCCAACAGCAAAATGATCTCTCTCTTTGATTGCAAGATACAATTTTTTTCCCTTGCAATCTGTAACCATGGAATGTTTTTTGCTGACAATGGCATATGATCGCTATGTGGCCATATGCAAACCATTACACTATCCAGTGATTATGATGACTAGGCTATGCATCTGGCTATTAGTTTTTTCATTTATAGGTAGCCTTTTCCATGCCATATTTCATAATGCTTTTTTATTCAGATTAACTTTTTGCAGTTCCATCATAGTACATCACTTTTACTGTGACATTATACCATTATTTAAGATTTCCTGTACTGATCCTTCCATTAATTTTCTGATGATTTTTATTTTCTCTGATCAATATAGTTGTTCACTATTTTCATTGTTCTTGTGTCTTACACACTTATTCTCTTTACAATCTTTAACAAGAAGTCTGTAGAAGGCATAAGGAAGGCCTTCTCCACCTGTGGAGCCCAACTCCTATGTGTCTCTTTATACTATGGGCCTCTTCTCTTCATGTATGTGTGCCCTGGATCCACACAAGCAGATGATCAAGATATGATGGACTCTTTATTTTACACTGTCATAATTCCTTTGTTAAATCCAATTATCTACAGCCTGAGAAATAAGAAAGTCATAGATTCACTGACAAAAATGTTAAAGAGAAATGCTAATAGGTGTTCTTCTTTCATTAAAACAACACATAATTGTACAGGTTAGATGTTGCTATGTGTTGACTAGTGTTCAAAGTTTTTTGCATTTATAATTGTTCTACAATTTTAATGACTTAAGATGTTAGTGCCTAACAGATTCCTTAAAGTATTTGCATATCTTATTCAAAAATATGTAAGGAGGGGGTGGAAGCAAGATGGCGGACTAGGAGGACGCGGAATTTGCGTCCACATTCCCTGTCCACTAGGGCACCTACCAGGCACTGGTGGGGTACCATGAACACCTAGGGTACGGGAGGAACCCCCAGCGACTGGGTAGGACATGGAGCATGGGGGGAGTGAAGGGGGAGGAGAAGCGGAGGCGGGACGGGACTGGCACCCCTGAGGGGCAGCTGGGGGAGAAGAAGGGATCCCACACCCGAAGGGGGAAACTGGGGGACCATCGGGAGGACAGAGGATCAAAAGGGAGCATAGCCAGGTTTCCCCTGCCCACCTGGGGCCCCAGGAACCTGCTGAGAGCCTGGGCCTGATCCTCTGCCCACCGAGGCCCCCTCCAGCCGCGCAGGTCCTGAGGGAGTGGGGGGAGGGAAGGGGGAGCAAGAGTAAAGGATGGACCTACAGGCCGCCACCTCTGAGGGGCGGCTGGGGGAGGGGAGGAGTTTCTACACCCAGCGGGATCCACCCATGGTTAGGGGTCCAGGGGGGATGGGGGAGACCCTGTGGGAGACCCTGAGGGGGGAACGGAGGAATGGAAGGGAACGTGGCCAGCACTTTCCCTGTCCACTTAGGCACTGGGGAGCCTGTTGGGCTCTCAGGCCTAATCCTCTGCCCTCGGAGCTTCCATCTTACCGCACAGAGCCCAAGCCCTGTCCCCACACCCCCACTCAGGGCCCTACCTCTACACTCAGAGACCCCCTCCAATGTGCTGGGCCTAAACCCCACCCACACACCCTCACCCAGGGCCCTACCTCCAAACTCCAGAACCCCACACTCCACTCATGCTGCCTCTCCCCTTCCACACAGGTCCTAAGCAGAGGCCCTGCACCTCGCTTTAACATCGCCCTGCCTAGGCCCCGCCCCAAAGGCCTTTTCTGGCTGTGTGCGTCCTGAGCCTAAGCCCTGCCTAGGCCCCACCCCTGCCTAAGTTCCATCTCCGCCTAAACTCCACGCCCCCTATAGCCAAGGACTTCTTTTTTCTTCTTCTTCTTTTAGATTGGGGTTCTGTTTTACCTTGTTGTTGTTGACACATGTATATTTTTATTTTTTCTAATAAATCTTTTATTTTTAAAAATTTATTTTATTCTTTATACTTTGTTATTGTTCTGCTCCTTTTGGCTTGTTCCCCCCTTCTTTTTTTTTTTCTTTTTTCTGTTTTGGTTTTGTTTTACCTTGTTGCAGTTGTTTCGATTATATTTTTATTTTTCATAATATATTTTTTACCTTTCTAATTTTATTTTATTTTTTATTCTTTGTTATTGTACTGCTCCTCTTTTTCTTTTTTTTTTTTTTTCCACTGAGCCACATGGCTTGTGGGATCTTGGTTCCCAGGCTGGAGGTTGGGCCTCCAAACAAACAAAAAGCAAAAGCCCAAACAAAATTTGTTCTCAAAAATTATATTAAGATTTAAAGGGTTTTCTCTTCTAAATGTTAGAAAAACTAAAGTATAAAAGCAAGCTTTTAATCTACTCTGATATACTCTGGAAAATTTTACACAATTTTCTTAGAATCAGAAAAATTGTAGATGAGTCAATTCAGATTAGGAATACCACTAACCTGGACTGATTCCAATTATGAGTACTGTTATATGCATAGCATTAACAAAAACCTGGAGATGCTGATCAAGCATATTGAGATATAAAATGTTAAAAATTCTACATTTATAAACAAAAACACTTATTGATTCTTATATGTACAATTATGAAAGAAAAAAATAATTTACTGAGAACCTACTATCTGCTAGGCACTAAGCTAGAACTCATATATATTACCTACTAAAGAGTTAGACATGATTTTTCACGATTTTCCTCAGTAAAAAATTTCATGCTTTGAAATATCACGGAAAGGATTTATTACCAAAAGACCAAATCTAGGAATAATAAGCAGATTAATTGATGTATGTGATTCTCTGATCATTTGCCTTTTGGCCTCAATCCATTTTCCAACTTCCTCTCCTGTGTTTTGTTTTATAATTAAGGACCACTGTAAACTCTATTTCCCAGACTCCCTCCCTTTCAAATGTCTTCTGGCTAGATTTGGACAATGATGAGCACTGTAATTAAAGAGTGGGGGGAAACCCACAATATTTCTGCCCTGTTCCACTGCTGTAGGGAATGTCTCCAGCACAAGCTGCATCTTATCACTGAGTCCACCTCCTGCAGGGAAACTGCTCATGCGGGTCAAATCATGGGTTCTGTTAACTAACGACTCATCCTCATGGGAGCTTCCTACCATTAGTAATCTCTGGGATGCCTTACTATTCCCTGTTTGACTTTTTGATTTTACAACACTTTCAAACCATTTGCTAAATTAAATTTTCTCTTCTTAACTGGTGGGTAAGGTCTTTGTTTTCCTGAATTGTTCCTCTTACAATGACTACATAAAATTTAAAAACTTTTATATAATAATAAAATAGAAGAGTTAACAGCCACATAAAAATACAAGAAAAGATATTTAAGACATTTATGAGGGAAAGAAAAAGTTTAACACCTTTAATATATAAGGAACTCTTACAATTCATTAAAACATGCAAACATCTGAATGGAAGGAAGGGCCAGTGAACATTCAACTGAAGAATTTAAAATATCCAATACGTTTAAGAAATATATTTAACTTATTTCAATTTAAATAAATGAAATTAAAAATTTTTTGTTTTATTTATTTTACTTCTATGGGGTGAGGGGAAAGAAGAGCTATCTGTTTGGAAAACATTTAAAAGGATAATGATAGCCAATTTGTGGGAATATAATGGAGCAGTTTTACTGCTAAGATTGATAGTCTTTATGAGGACAGTAAACAAAATAGATTAGATTGGGGGTGGCCACAACTGGGGAAGAATCTTGATCATGGGACTTAGAGGTCATCCGGGCCCAGAGTAGAGCCTGGGTGGGACAGTAGTGGCCATTGATGGCACTTACTAAAGTGGCACCTCAGAAGCCACCCAGATCTCTTAGCAGAGCCATGGACACCTACACAGGCAGCACACTGAACCTCTGTGCATGTGACCCACTCATTTTAACACTCCCCTCTGCTGGGGCAAATGTTCTAGCACAGGGAGAGGGAAAAAGACACACTTAAAGGGAACAGGGCCCCCTCAAAGCCCAATCCTCATGGCTTCTGAAAAAATAAATAATAAAACATAAATAAACAATTTACCAGATAAAAAATTCAAACACTGGTAGGAAAAATGTGAACTGAATTGGGGAAAATAATTGATCTAAACACTGAACAATTTGACAAGGGACTAGAATGCAAAAAAGACCCAGTCAAAAATGAATAATTTAATAGCTGAAATAAAAAACACACTAGAAGAAATGAATAGCAGATCAACTGATACAGAAGAATGCATAAGTGATTTGGAAGACAGAATAATGAAAATCAACCAATAGGAAGAAAAACAAGTTTAAAAAATAAAAGCACTCTGGAATACCATGAAGTGTTTCTACATTCACATTATAGGGGTTCCAGAAGGAGAAAATAGAGAAAATGGTGGAAAAAATGTATTTGAGGAAACTGTAGTTGAAAATTTCCCAAACCTGAAGAAGGAATAGATATCCAGGTACATGAAGCACAGAGGGTCCCAAAGAAGATGAACCCAAATAGATCCATACCAAGACATATCCTAACAAAAGTTAAAGAGAGAACTCTAAGGCAGCAAGAAAAAGAAGAGCCATATTCAAATGAATCCCCATAAGACTATCAGCTGATTTCTTTGCAGAAACTTTGCAGGCCAGAAGAGAGTAGCATAATGTATTCAAAGTCCTGAAAGGGAAAAACTTGAAACCTAGGATACTCTACCCCTCAAGATTATGATTTAGAATAGAATGAGAGATAAAGAAATTCTCAAACAAGCAAAAACTAAAGAAATTCATCAATACTAAAATGGTGAAGGGTCTTCTCCAAATGGAAAAGAAATAAGAATCTGTAAGAAAGGGGAAAAAATCTCACTAGGAAAGGCAAATATATAGTAAGGAGGGAGGACCAATCAATTAAATAAGCCAGTGTGTAGATTAAAAGACAAAAAATTGTATGAGCAACTTTAACTACAGTAAATAGTCAAGGGGTAAGCATGAAGATATAAAATATGACATCAAATACACAAAATGTTAGGTAGAGGAGTAAAAATGTACATCTTTTAGATTGTGTTTGAGTGCAAACTACCAGTTTAAAGCAAGTAGATATACAGGTCAACATTTAGGAATCCCATGGTAACCACAAAGCAAAAATGTACAATAGATTCACACACACATACACACACACACACACACACACACACACACACACACACACACAAAGAATGCAAGCATACTCTTAAAGAAAATAATAAAACCACAAAGGAAGAAAAAGGAAGAAAGAATGAACAGAGAAGAACTACAAAAACAACCAGAAAACAAGTAATAAAATGTCAATAATTACTGTAAATGACAATGGACCAAATGCTCCAATCAAAAGACAAAGAATGGCTCATTGGACTCTTCAATAGGCTGCTTTCAAGAGACTGCTTTCAGGGATAAAGACAAACAGACTGAAAAGGAAGAGTTGGAAAAAGATATTTCATATAAATAGAAATGACCAGTAAGTGGGGGTTAGCAATATTCACATCAGACAAAATAGACTTTAAAACAAAGGCTAGAGGGCGGGAAGAGGGACCAATCAACTGTGCGGCCAGACTTAAAAAAAAAAAACAAAAAAACAAAAAAAAAATACAAAGGCTATAATGAAAGACAGAGAAGGGCATTATATTATGATCAAAGTATTAATACAAGAAGATGTTATACTCATTAACATATATGCACCTAATACAAGAGCACCTAAATATATCAAACAAATACTAGCAGACATAAAGGGAGAAATTGAAAATAATACAATAAGAGTAGGGTACTTTAACAGTCCACTTACATCAATGGACAGATCATCCAGACAGAAAAGCAATAAGGCAAGAGTGGTCTTAAATGACATGTAAGCCCAGTAGAACTTAATAGATATATACAGGACACTACAGCTAAAAATAGCAGAATATACTTTCTTTTCAAGTGCATATGGAATGTTCCCCAGGACAGATTACAAGTTAGGCCACAAAACAAGTCTCAACAAAATTAAGAGAATAGAAATTATATAAAGCATTTTTTCCAACCACAACATTATGAAACTAGAAGTCAATTACAAGAAGAAAAATGAGGAAAGAACAAACAAGTGGAGATGACAGAACATGCTACTAAAAAACCAATGGGTCAATGATGAAATCAAAGCAGAAATCAGAAAATACCTTGAGACAAATGAAAATGGAAGCACAACACTCCAAAATCTATACGATTCAGCGAAAGCATTTCTAAGAGGAGGCTTTATAGCCATTCAGGCCATTCTCAATAACAAATAAACAAACAAAAAGCAAATAAACAACCTAACCAACTAAAAGATTTAGAAAAAGAAGAACAAAGCCCGAAGTTAGCAGAAGGAAGGAAATAATAAAGGTCAGAGAGGAAATAAACAAAATGGAGATCAAAATGACAATAGAAAAGATCAAAGAAATCTAGAACTGGTTCTTTGATATGATAAAAAATTGATAAACCATTAACCAGGCTAACCAATAAGAAAAGAAAGGACCCAAATAAATAAAATAAGAAATGAAAGCGGAGAAATAACAGCTGATAACACAGAGATCCAAAAAATCTTACGAGAATACTACAAATGGTCATGTGCCAACACATTGGACAACCTAGAAAAAATGGGCAAATTTATTGAAATATACACCCTGTCAAAACTGAATCAAGAAGAAACAAGCAATTTGAACAGACTGGTCACCAGTAGTGAAATAGAATCTGTAATTTTTAAAAGTCCCTTCAAACAAAATACAGGACCAATGGTCCTGCATCTTCTTGATTCAGTTTTGGCAGGGTGTATATTTCAAGAAATTTGCCCCCTGCCAAAACTGAATCAAGTAGAAACAGGCAATTTAAAGATGTAGACATAGAGAATGGACTTGAGGACATGGGGTGGGAGGGGCAAGCTGGGGTGAAGTGAGGGTAGCATTGATATATATACACTACCGAATGTAAAACCAATAGCTAGTGGGAAGCAGCAGCATAGCACAGGGAGATCAGCTTAGTGCTTTGTGACCACCTAGAGGGGTGGGATAGGGAGGATGGGAGGGAGGCTCAAGAGGGAGGGGATATGGGGACATATGTATGCATATGGCTGATTCACTTTGGCGTACAACAGAAGCTAACAGTATTGTGAAGCAATTACACTCCAATAAAGATCTATTAAAAGAAAAAAAAAAAGTACAGGACCAGACAGCTTCACTGGGGAATTGTACTAAACATATAAAGAAGAGGTAATACCTAAACTTCTCAACACATTTCAAAAACTGAAGTGGAGGGAACAGTCCCAAATTCATCCTATGAGGCCACCACTATCCTGATACCAAAACCAGACAAAGACACTAAAGAAAGAAAATAATAGGCCAATATCTTTGATCAAGATAGATGCAAAAATCCTCAACAAAATATTAGCAAACCATATCCAACAAATATAAAAAGGATCGTATACCATGATCAAGTTGGATTTATTCCAGGGATGAAAAGATGGTTCAGTATTCACAAATAATGTGATACACCATATTAATAAAAGGAATGATAAAAATCATATGATCATCTCAACAGATGCAGAAAAAGCACTTGCCAAGATTCAACATCTATTCATGATAAAAACTCTCCTCAAAGTGGGTATAAAGGGAACATATCTCAACATAATAAAGTCCATAAATTTAGCACATATTTAGAATGTCTTTCATTTTTCTAAGTCTGTCCATTCATTCACATTTTTTGAATTTAAATGATTGCATTTATTCCCATCCCCCCCGCAAAAAAAAGATCCCATCTATTAAGGAGGTATAATAAACAAAATTAAGAGGAAATTCTGAAGTGCATGTTTCATTTCAACTCTCTTCCTCCATAGGTTCACTTTATAATTTCTTACTGACTATTCCTTTCATTTACTCCATGTATTTCAGACACTGCCCAGTGAGGAGATGGAAAAAGAAAATGCAATGTTACTGATAGAGTTTATTTTCATAGGACTTACATATCAACGAAAATGGCAAATCCCCTTGTTACTGGTATTCTTGGTGATATATCTCATCACTGTCATGGGGCATCTTGGTCTGATTGCTCTTTTATGTAATGACCTTCATCTTCACATCCCCATATACTTATTCCTTGGGAATTTGGCTTTTGTGGATGCCTGGATATCATCCACAGTGACCTCCTCCTGGCCCCAGCCAGATGTTGGTGAATTTCTTTGCCAAGAGCAAAATGATATCTCTCACTGAATGGAAGATACAATTTTTTCCCTTTGTATCAGTGTAACCACAAAATGGTTTTTGTTGGTAACAATGGCATATGATCGCTATGTGACCATATGCAAACCGTTACATTATCCAGTAATTATAACCAATAGACTAAGCATCCAGCTGTTGGTTTGGTCATTTTTAGGTAGCCTTGCTCATGCCATACTTCATAATGTTTTTAAATTCAGTTTAATTTTCTAAAATTCTATCATATACAGGACATATACTGTGACATTGTACCATTGTTTAAAATTTCCTGTACTGACCCTTCCATTAATTTTCTGATTGTATTTATTTTCTCTGGGTCAATACAGTTGTGCATAATTCTGACTATTCTTGTCCCTTATAAAGTTGCTCTCTTTACAATATTAAAAAAGAAGTCTGTACAAAGCATAAGGAAAGCCTTCTACACATGTGGAGCCCATCTCTTAACTATCTCTTTATAATATGACCCTCTATTCTCCATGTATGTGCTCCCTGCATCTGCAGAAGCAGATGCTCAAGATACAGTGGACTCTCTGTTTTGAACTGTCATAATTCCTTTGTTAAATCCAGTCATCTATAGTCTGGGAAATAAGAAAATCATAGGTTCTCTGGCAAAAATGCTAAAGAAAATGCTTAGATCTCATACTAATATCTGTTCTCCATTCATTAAAAGTCACATAAGTGTGCAGATTAGATACATGTTGATTAGTGTTCAAAGTTTTTGCACTTACAATTGCCCTAGAGATTTTACAACTTAAGGTAGGAGTAGTAATAAATATATTAAAATATGTGCATATATTAGTCAAAAGTATAAAAACCATAGAAAAATTTAATCAAGTGTTCAAGTCAAATTAATTAAAGAGGAAAACAAATTAATATATTTTACACATATGTTCTCAATGTGGCTCCATAAATGCACGATGCACTATAACAGCACAATTGCTCTGAAAAAAAACTGAATATGATTTTTTGATAGTAAAACAGCTGTGCAGCCTGGAAGCTCATATCATGTTTACCTCCACAGTGGAGGCAGGTTTGTGTTTAAGGAAACAGAGGCCAATTACAGGAATTTTGCTAGCCACCAAAAGGACTTTCATTACATTCTATTTGGGACATGGTGAAATTTATTTCTTGTGGGGACTTAATTCTCATATTACACAGAGAAATCAGCAGAAATGAGAAGGCAATAAGAAAAAATGAGAAAGGAGTTAAATTAGTGAAAGTCAGAACAAATTGTAACAGGATGTTTTCAGCTCGGTGTGTGTCTATAAATAATGAGAAGAGGGAAGCTGCCTCTCACTGTCTATGATGCCTTGAAAGGCACTGTCCAGTTTTCTTGTATGTTGTATGGTAATCTGAAAAGCTTTACTAATTCAGAAAGCTAAGAGATGAGATTTCAGATTTAACTGGGATGGGCATAGAGAAGAAAAGAGAAATGATAGAATAGGAAGGAAATGGATTAATCCTTCCTACAATTTAAAAATAAAGAAACTGATAAGAGAAAAAGAAGTAATATATAAAGGTTATTAGAATATATTATTGAGTAAAAGAGGCTTCATATGCGTATTATCAAAGTTCAAATAGTTTTAAGATGATATGATATTGGTGAGTCCAGTGAGTAGCTAGAAAAGACATAAAAATGAACAAGAGTTGTTCCCCCAAAGTCCCCCAAATCATGGGGGCATGATTTGTGCCCCCCAAAGTCCTTAAATGTTAGCTTTTGTCTCACTCCATACTCTATGAATAATAAGTGATTCATCTTCAGGTCCATCCCTGACCTTCAAATCTCACCACTGATTCCATACACATTCCTACTGACACCACTGAGGCCCTCACCCTAAAATTACTCATATTTGTCATTTGCAATAGTCTTGTTACTTCCTTTATACTATGTTGATATTCTCTTACTTCCCAAACATTAGTGTCAGATTATTCTTCATAAACAAAACTCTGATTAAATAATATTCCTCTTCAATAAATTTTAGTGGATTGCCATTGCTACCAGATTGTGTGTATATATGGTACATGTATGCAGAACTTCATATATGAATAGACATGCTTAATTTTCAGATCTATGTATAGATAACATGATATATAAACACACCTACATCTAAATATATTACCTTGCATTTGCTTATGCTGGCATTATTTGAGGACTTGCCCCCCAGATTTGATTTAATTCTGAAATCTCTGCCTCCACAATTTTCCTAATGGACCATATGTTATACCCAAAATGAATTACTGACAGCCTCTGGATAAACCTTCCTCTCAGGTACATGGTTTTGTTCATACAGGTCTGTCCACTGAGAATGCTCTCTACAGGTGCATCTGTCTTTGTTTACAATTGAAATGGCCCTTTCTTCAAAGTCTATCTTAAATGTTACAGTTTCCATGATGCATTTCCAGATTACCTCAGAGAGAATAGGAATGCTTCCTCGTTTGAAACACTGAGTAGTTTATTTGTTCTTTTAGACCACAAATGACCTATAATACTTATTTTTGGCCTACAAGCATTTTTTTTCAGACTGTGACTTACAAGTCTGATTATTCTTCAATCTTTTGTGGTACTTAGCACAGCTGTTTACACACATGAGGTCCTAAATAAGTATTTATGAAATATACAAACAATTGAAATAAATATGACTTCAAAAATACTTCAGATGAAGTAAGAGTGCATCCCTTATTTTCAATCTTGTAATAAGTTCAGGGAGATCACTTTGCCTGGGATGGCTACTGCATGTCAGTTCACCACCCTGTTTCTTTTAAGATAATCACAAGTATCATACACATAAAGTGAATTAATCTTATTCTTTTTATCATGAGGATTAGCTCCTGGGATATATCAGGAGAAGCCCTTTAGTTAGATCTTTGGATTAAAGTATTTCTAACAATGTCATTATTACATATTTCAGGAGGTGGGTACAAGATTAGACCAGGTCAACTTCCAGGAGAGATACATTGATTTCACTAGAAAAAAATTAGTTGTCAGGCTGGATCAAATTTTGGACCACCATTCTCAAAGAAGTTTCATATACAAGTTATTCCTTGTGCTATAAAAATATGATGATACCTTGTTTGAGAAGGTACGTTCTAAGTCAGCTTCATTTGGGGGTTACAGTTAACAACAGCATCATGATATTTCCATTTATTTTTCAATATAAAGAATGTGGTTCACTAAATATTCAGTGTTTGTATTAGTCAGAATTGTCCAGGATAGAATAGGAAATCTATATCTATCTCCACAATACATATACACACATACACACACATACATGTAGACAGATATAGAGATCAACCTACATCACTCTCTATATAAATCTACATCTTCATGTACTTCCATATCCATATCTACACCTATATCTAAAGACCTGTATTATTAGATGTGACTCACCTTATTATGGAGGCTTAGGAGACCCATGATCTGCTATCAGCAAGGTAGAGATCCAGGAAAGCTGATGGTAGTTTTAGGCTTGAAATTGGAGAGCCAATGGTATATATTCCACTACATGTATGAAACCCTGAGAAACAAGAGCATGGAGGGCAAAATAAGATTCATGTTCCTGATCAATCAGCCTTCCTCTGCCTTTCTGTTCCATTCAAGCCCATAATGGATGAGATGACACCCACCCACAAAGGGTGCTGCAATCAACTTTACTTAGTCCACTAGTTCAGTACTAATCTGTTCTAGAAACACCCTCACAGACACACACAAAAATAATGTTAACTGGATATCTGGGCATCCCTAGGCCATGTCAACTTGACACAAAAAATTAACCATCACAAGTCCACCTGTTGTCAACTTGGCTACCACACATAATTTCTTAAACTATATTTAAACTTCAAACAGAGACAATAGGTTACCTGGGCCAACATGGCAGAGTACAAAAACCCTGAGCTCACCTCTTCTTACAGACACGTCAAAATTACATCTATTTACAGAACATGATAAGACCAGAATCTACCAGAAAATATCTACAACTAAAGATATAAAGAAGGAACCACATAGAGATAGGTAACAGGGGCAGAGTTGTGGTATAATCAAGACCTATACCCCTATATAGATTGCTACATATAAACCTCATGGTAACCACAAACCAAGAATCATAATAGATACAACACAAAAAAATAGAAAGGAATCCAAATATAACAGTAAAAACAGTATTCAAATCATAAGGGAAGAAAACAAAAGAAGAAGGAACAAAAATGAAGTACAAAAACAACCCTGAAACAATTAACAAAATAGCAGTAAGTACATACTATCAAGAATTACTTTAAATGTAAAAGGACCAAATGCTCTAATCCAAAGACGTAGAATGGCTGAAGGGATACAAAAACAACACCCATATTTATCCTGCCTACAAGACACTCCCATCAGATCTAAAGACACACAGTGACTGAAAAAGTAAGAAAAAGTTATTCCATGCAAATGGAAATCAAAATAAAGTTAGGGTAGCAATACTTATATCAGACAAAATAGACTTTAAAACAAGGACTGTAATAGGAGACAAAGAAGTACATAACATAATGATCAAGGGATCAATCCAAGAAGATACAACAATTGTAAATATGTATGCACCCAACATAGGAGCACCTCAATACATAAAGCAAATATTGGTGAACATAAAAGGAGATATTGATAATAACACAATAATAGTAGTGGACATTGACACTCCACTTACATCAATGGATGGATCATCCAGACAGAAAATCAGTAAGGAAACACTGGCCTTAAAGGACACATTAGACTGAATGAACTTAATAGATATGTATATAGAACATTCCATCCCATAACAGAAGAAAACACATTGTTTCAAGTACACTTAGAACATTCTCCAGGATACATCACACATGGTAGGGCACAAAACAAGCCTCAGGAAATTTAAGAAAGTTGAAATCATATCAAGCATTCTGACCACAATGCTATGAGACTAGAAATCAATAATGAGAAAAAAAATCCCTCCAGAAAACACAACCATGTGGAAGCTAAACAACATGCTACTAAACAATCAATGGATCAATGATGAAATCAAAGAAGAAATTTTAAAAAACAGGAAAAAGTGAAAATGAAAAAACAGTGATCCAAAATCTATGGGATGCATCAAAAGCAGTTATTAGAGGAAAGTTTATGGCGAAACAAGCTTACCTCAGGAAGTAAGAAAAATCTCAGATAAACAACCCATCCTTACACCTAAAGGAACTAGAAAAAAGGAACAAACAAAAACCAAAGTTACTAGAAGGAATGAAATCATACAGATCAGAGCAGAAATAAGAAACAGAGACTAAAAGAAAAAAATAGAAAAGATCAATGAAACTAAAACCTGGTTCTTTGAAAAGATAAACAAAACTGTTAAACCTTTAGCTAGACTCATCAAGAGAAAAAGAGAGACGGCCTGAATCAATGAACCAGAAATGAAAAAGAAGAAGTGACAATCAACACCACAGAATTACAAAAGATCATAAGAGATTATTATGAACAACTATATGCCGATAAAATGGACAACCTAGAAGAATAGGATAAATGCCTAGAAGTGTACAATCTCCCAAGACAGAACCAGGAAGAAACAGAAAATATGAACAGACCAATTGCCAGTACAGAAATTGAATCAGTTAAAAAAAAAAAAGAAAAGAAACTCCCAACAAATAAAAGTCCAGGACCAGAGAGCTTCACAGGTGAATTCTACCAAACATTTAGAGAAGAGTTAACACCCATTCTTCTCAAATTATTCTAAAAAATTACAGAGGAAGGAAAGCTTCCAAACTCATTTTACATTGCCAGGATTACCCTGATATCAAAACCAGAAAAATATATCACACACAAAAAAATTACAGTTCAATATCAATGATGAACATAGAGGCAGAAAAATTTTCAAATAAATATTAGCAAACCAAATTCGACAATACATTAAAAGAGTCATACACCATGATCAAGTGGGATTTATCCCAAGTATGCAAGGATGGTTCAAATTCTGCAACTCAATGTGATACACCACAGCAAAAAAATTGAAGAATAAAAATCACATGATCATCTCAATACATTCAGAAAAAACATTCTGAAAAAATTTAACATCAATTTATGAAAAATACTCTCCAGAAAGTGGGTATAGAGGTTACATACCTCAATATAATAAAAGCCATAAATGCTAAGCCCACAGCTTACATCATACTCAATGGTGAAAAGCTAAAAGCATCTCCACTAAGATCAGGAACAAGAGATACTATGCTCTATTGCCTGGAGGGAGGAGAATCAAAAAATCTATGAAAATACGTTAACACCACCTTAGCAATTAATAAATATTTGGTAGAGATATTTTGAGACTATAAACTATCTTGTTTCTCCTTTAAGTTTTGCATCAGTGGATCTTACCTGTAGCAATTATTACTTTTTACTTTCATAGCAATTTTCTATTTCCCTGATTTTTTCTACATGTATTAATTGGAAAATATAGCTTATAAATAGACATAAAACCCTTGGCTTACACTCTTTTCCTTGAATTCATTGACAATAAATTATTGACAATAGTGATCCACTATTATCTATTTTTTTAACATCTTTATTAGAGTATAATTGCTTTACAATGGTGTGTCAGTTTCTGCTATAGAAAAAAGTGAATCAGTTATACATATACATATGTCCCCGTATCTCTTCCCTCTTGCATCTCCCTTCCTCTTACATCTCCCTCCCGCCCACCCTCCCTATCCCACCCCTCTAGGTGGTCACAAAGCACTGAGCTGATTTCCCCATGCTATGTGGCTGCTTCCCAGTAGCTATCTATTTTACGTTTGGTAGTATATATATGTCCATGCCACTCTCTCACTTTGTCCCAGCTTAACCTTCCCCCTCCCCATATCCTCAAGTCCATTCTCTAGCAGGTATGCATCTTTATTCCCATCTTGCCTCTAGGTTCTTCTGACCATTTTCTTTCATTTTTTTTTTTTTTAGATTCCATATATATGTGTTAGCATATGGTATTTGTTTTTCTCTTTCTGACTTACTTCACTCTGTATGACAGTCTCTAGCTCCATCCACCTCACTACAAAAACTCAGTTAAGTTACTTTTTATGACTGAGTAATATTCCATTGTATATATGTGCCACATCTTCTTTATCCATTCATCTGTTGATGGACACTTAGGTTGATTCTATGCCCTGGCTACTGTAAATAGAGCTGCAATGAACAGTTTGGTACATGACTCTTTTTGAATTATGGTTTTCTCAGGGTATATGCCCAGTAGTGGGATGGCTGGGTCACATGGTAGTTCTATGTTTAGTTTTTTAAGGAAACTCCATAATGTTCGCCATAGTGGCTGTATCAATTTACATTCCCACCAACAGTGCAAGAGGGTTCCCTTTTCTCCACACCCTCTTCAACACTTATTGTTTGTAGATTTTTTGATGATGGCCATTTTGACCGGCGTGAGATGATATCTCATTGTAGCTTTTTTTTTTTTCTTTGCGGTACGGGGGCCCTTCACTGTTGTGGCCTCTCCCATTGCAGAGCACAGGCTCCAGACGCGCAGGCTCAGCGGCCATGGCTCATGGGCCCAGCCACTCTGTGGCATGTGGGATCTTCCCGGACCAGGGCACGAACCCGTGTCCCCTGCATCAGCAGGTGGACTCTCAAGCACTGTGCCACCAGGGAAGCCCTCATTGTAGTATTGATTTGCATTTCTCTAATGATTAATGATGTTGAGCATTCTTTCATGTGTTTGTTGGCAATCTGTATATCTTCTTTGGAGAAATGTCTACTTAGGTCTTCTGCCCATTTTTTGATTGGGTTGTTTGTTTTTTTGATATTGAGTCGCATGAGTTGCTTGTAAGTTTTGGAGATTAATCCTTTGTCAGTTGCATCATTTGCAAATATTTTCTCCCATTCTGAGCGTTGTCTTTTCGTCTTCTTTATGGTTTCCTTTGCTGTGCAAAAGCTTTTAAGTTTCATTAGGTCCCATTTATTTTATTTCCATTTCACTAGAAGGTGGGTCAAAAAGGATCTTGCTGTGATTTATGTCATAGAGGGTTCTGTCTATGTTTTCCTCTAAGAGTTTGATGGTGTCTGGCCTTACGTTTAGATCTTTAATCCACTTTGAGTTTATTTCTCTGTATGGTGTTAGGGAGTGTGTTCTAATTTCATTCTTTTACATGTAGCTGTCCAGTTTTCCCAGCACCACTTATTGAAGAGGCTGTCTTTTCTCCATTGTATATTCTTGCCTCCTTTATAAAACATAAGATGACCATATGTGTGTGGGTTTATCTCTGGGCTTTCTATCCTGTTCCATTGATCTATATTTCTGTTTCTGTGGCAGTACCATACTGTCTTGATTACTGTAGCTTTGTAGTATAGTCTGAAGTCAGGGAGCCTGATTCATGCAGCTCGGGTTTTCCTTCTCAAGATTGCTTTGGCAATTCGGGGTCTTTTGTGTTTCCACACAAATTGTGAAATTCTTTGTTCTAGTTCTGCAAAACATGCCAGTGGTAGTTTGATAGGGATTGCATTGAATTTGCAGGTTGCTTTGGGTAGTAGAGTCATTTTCACAATGTTGATTCTTCCAATCAAAGAACATGGAATATCTCTCCATCTATTTGGATCATCTTTAATTTCTTTCATCAGTGTCTTATAATTTTCTGTATACAGGTCTTTTGTTTCCTTAGGTAGGTTCATTCCTACATCTTTTATTCTTTTTGTTGCAATGGTAAATGGGAGTGTTTTCTTAATTTCACTTTCAGATTATTCATCATTAGTGTATAGGAATGAAAGAGTTTTCGGTGCATTAATTTTGTATCCAGCTACTTTACCAAATTCATTGATTAGCTCTAGTAGTTTTCTGATGGAATCTTTAGGATTCTCTATGTATACTATCATGTCATCTGCAAACAGTGACAGTTTTACTTCTTCTTTTCGAGTTTGTATTCCTTTTATTAATTTTTCTTCTCTGATTGCTGTGGCTAGGACTTCCAAAACTATGTTAAATAATAATGGTGAGAGTGGACATCCTGTATTGTTACTGACCTTAGTGGAGATGGTTTCAGTTTTTCACCATTGAGGATGATGTTGGCAGTGGGTTTGTCATATATGGCCTTTATTATGTTGAGGAAAGTTCCCTCTATGCCTACTTTCTGGAAGGTTTTTATCATAAATGGGTGTTGAATTTTGTTGAAAGATTTCTCTGCATGTATTGAGATAATCATATAGTTTTTCTCCTTCAATTTGTTAATATGGTGTATCACATTGATTGATTTGTGTATATTGAAGAATCCTTGCATTCCTGGGATAAACCCCACTTGATCATAAGGTATGATCATTTTAATGTGCTGTTGGATGCTGTTTGCTAGTATTTTGTTGAGGACTTTTGCATCTATGTTCATCAGTGATATCGGCCTGTAGTTTTCTTTCTTTGTGACATCCTTGTCTGGTTTTGGTATCAGAGTGATGGTGGCCTTGTAGAATGAGTTTGGGAGTGTTCCTCCCTCTGTTATAGTTTGGAAGAGTTTGAGGATAGGTGTTAGCTCTTCTCTAAATGTTTGATAGAATT
>NW_020174703.1:3872513-3872823 GCF_003031525.2 Neophocaena asiaeorientalis asiaeorientalis
GTCCATTGGTGAAAGTGGAGTGTTAAAGTCCCCTACTATGACTGTGTTACTGTTGATTTCCCCTTTTATGGCTGTTAGTATTTGCCTTATGGATTGGTGTGCTCCTATTTTGGGTGCATAAATATTTACTATTGTTATATCTTCTTCTTGGATTGATCCCTTGATCATTATATAGTGTTCTTTGTCTCTTGTAATAGTCTTTGTTTTAGTCTCTGTTGTCTGATATGAGAATTGCTACTCCAGCTTTCTTTTGATTTCCGTTTGCATGGAATATCTTTTTCCATCCACTCACTTTCAGTCTGTATGTGTC
>NW_020174703.1:3873311-3897566 GCF_003031525.2 Neophocaena asiaeorientalis asiaeorientalis
TTTATCTTCCAGGTCACTTACCCGTTCTTCTGCCTCAGTTATTCTGCTATTGATCCCTTCTAGAGAATTTTTAATTTCATTTATTGTGTTGTCCATCTCTGTTTGTTTGCTCTTTAGTTCTTGTATGATACGTTTCTTGTATTTTCTTCATTCTATTTCCAAGATTTTGGATCATCTTTTCTATCATTATTCTGAATTCTTTTTCAGGTAGACTGCCTATTTCCTCTTCATTTGTTAGGACTGTTGGGCTTTTACCTCCTCCTTCATCTGCTGTGTGTTTCTCTGTCTTCTCATTTTGCTTAACTTACTGTGTTTGGGGTCTACTTTTCACAGGCTGCAGGTTCGTAGTTTCTGTTGTTTTTAGTGTTTGCCCCAGTGGGTAAGGTTGGCTCAGTGGGTTGTGTAGGCTTCCTGGTGGAGGGGACTGGTGCCTGTGTTCTGCTGGGTGAGGCTGGATCTTGTACAGCCCTGACGCCTGGCTGGAGCACCAAGAGCCTGTTCTCCACACGGCTCAGAATAAAAGGGAGAATAAAAAGAAAGAATGAAGAAGAGAAGATAAAGTAAAATAAAGTTATTATGTGCTGGATTGGGCGATTGGGATTGACATGTATACACTGATGTGTATAAAATTGATGACTAATAAGAATCTGCAGTATAAGAAAACTAACAAACAAAAGAAACACAACTAATACTAACTTTCTTTGGGTTATTTGAATGGAAATATGTTAATATAAATATTTCAGACATTACATGAAATTTCTAAAATTCTTATGTTCTGGTATAATGTTATAAGTCATAATTCTAGTTATTACTTTAAAATGTATATCTCAGAAATAACTAAATTTCCTTGTCAACTGCATTATTATGAACTTTCATCAAATCTTTAACCGTGGTCGTTTTTAAGTCTTTTGTTATGTACAGACAGTTCTGGGTGTACTTTGATGCTTTTGCAAAAATGTTCCTATAAATGGGTTTCATCTTCAAGGAATTCATGGAAAACTCTCTGACAAGTACAGGTTTCTGGTAACTGACTATGCTGCTGAACTGAATGAATAAGCATTTTCAGAACTCTAATGGAAAACTGATGAATTCACAAAAGTGCTAACAAAAGATCAAGATGAAAAAAAATTAATTACATGGGAGTGAGTGAACTGATGAGGATGATTATAATTTTTGTGGCTTTCTGTTTGAATAAAAAAAAACCCACAAGGACTCAAAGGCAAAAAATATACAAATCAATTTTCACTGCAAAGTAAAGGAGCTGTTACAGTGGAGGATTACTGGACTGAATGTCAATATTATGAAATAGTATGAGTTTTTTTTCGTGTTTGGTAATTGTAACCATTGTTGCTTTTGTTGTGGTCATCCAAAAAAAAAAAGAAAAGGAATGTTAGATTTAAAAAAAAAATTAAGAAAAAAAAATTTTTAAGTAATAAAAAAAACAAAGGACACACAGAACCCTAGGACAAATGGTAAAGCAAAGCTATACAGACAAAATCACACAAGAAGCATACACATACACACTCACAAAAAGAGAAAAAGGGGGAAAATATATATATATCATTGCTCCCAAAGTCCACCTCCTCAATTTGGGATGATTTGTTGTCTATTCATGTATTCCACAGATGCGGGGTACATCAAGTTGATTGTGGAGACTTAATCCGCTGCTCCTGAGGCTGCTGGGAGAGATTTTCCTTTCTCTTGTTTGTTCGCACAGCTCCCGGGGTTCACCTTTGGATTTGGACCCGCCTCTGCGTGTAGGTCGCCTGAGGGCGACTGCTCTTCGCTCAGACACGACGGGGTTACAGGAACAGCTGATTCGGGGGCTCTGGCTCACTCAGGCCAGGGGGAGAGAGGGGTATGGATGTGCGGCGAGCCTGCGGCGGCAGAGGCCTTCGTGACATTGCACCAGCCTGAGGCGCGCCGTGCGTTCTCTCGGGGAAGTTGTCCCTGGATCCTGGGACCCTGGCAGTGGTGGGCTGCACAGGCTCCCGGGAGGGGAGGTGTGAATAGTGACCTGTGCTTGCACACAGGCTTCTTGGTGACTGCAACAGCAGCCTTAGCATCCCATGCCTGTCTCTGGGGTCCGCGCTGATAGCCGCGGCTCATGCCCGTTTCTGGAGCTCCTGTAAGCGGAGCTCTTAATCCCCTCTCCTCGTGCACCAAGAAACAAAGAGGCAAGAAAAAGTCTCTTGTCTCTTCGGCAGCTCCAGACCTTTTCCCAGACTCCCTCCCGGCTAGCTGTGGCGCACTAACCCCTTCAGGCTGTGTTCACGCCGCCACCCCCAGTCCTCTTCCTGCAATCTGACCTCTGAAGCCCAAGCCTCAGCTCCCAGCCCCCACCCGCCCCAGGGTGAGCAGACAAGCCTCTCGGGCGTGCCTCTCGGGCTGGTGAGTGCCGCTCGGCCCGATCCTCTGTGCGGGAATATCTCCGCTTTGCCCTCCACGGCTCCCTCCGCCACCCGCAGTCTCCGCCCGCGAAGGGGCTGCTAGTATGTGGAAACCGTTCCTCCTTCACAGCTCCCTCCCTCTGGTGCAGGTCCCGTCCCTATTCTTTGTCTCGGTTTTTTCTTTTGCCCTACCCAGGTACGTGGGGAGTTTCTTGCCAGCGGGTGAGCAGACAAGCCTCTCGGGCGTGCCTCTCGGGTTGGTGAGTGCCGCTCGGCCCGATCCTCTGTGCGGGAATATCTCCGCTTTGCCCTCCACGGCTCCCTCCGCCACCCGCAGTCTCCGCCCGCGAAGGGGCTGCTAGTATGTGGAAACCGTTCCTCCTTCACAGCTCCCTCCCTCTGGTGCAGGTCCCGTCCCTATTCTTTGTCTCGGTTTTTTCTTTTGCCCTACCCAGGTACGTGGGGAGTTTCTTGCCTTTTGGAAGGTCTGAGGTCTTCTGCCAGCGTTCAGTAGGTGTTCTGTAGGAGTTGTTCCACGTGTCGATGTATTTCTGGTGTATCTGTGGGGAGGAAGGTGATCTCCGCGTCTTAGTCTTCCGCCATCTTGAAGCTCCTCCTGTATAATCCCATCGCCAGCTCAGAAGAGATCGATCCACTGTTAATACGTGCTGTTGAGATGCCGATATGATTTCCTTTCTTTGTAAGTGAGGCTGTCTTTCCACATGGATTTTTCTTGAATTATTTTAAATACTATTTCTGTTCCATTATTTTTTTTTCTTTTTCAAGGATTCCAGTTTTGTTTGTGTATAACCCTTGCTTATTTTCCATACCATCATCCTCTGATTCTTTTTCACATTCATTCTTAATCATTTCCTTTCCTCTCTTCAATTACCCTTTTAAAGATAATAGTATCTCTTACCTTTGAGGATCTTGTAATTTAATCTTAATTTCCAAAATGATTATGTAATTTTCTCCAAATCATTTCCACATTTAGTCGTTTTTCATCTTATGTATTTTGTTTTCTCCATCTCTAATTTGGCTTTGGAATTTTTGATAAAAGGTGTTTTTCCATTATCTTCAAATGCTTATTTAAAGGTAAAGAAACAGACTCTGAGATGGAGATGTGCATGAAAGAAGTCTGTTGGGGAATGCCCTCAGGCACAGTGCTTATTAACTGAATGAAGGAAGTAAGATCAGACAGAAAGATAATTTGAATGTAGTTACAAAACAAAGACCTTAGCCAATCCTGTGGGGAAGTGGGGTTTGTGATGTCTCTTCAAAGTTCCCAAGCCCTAAGTCGGGGGCCTGGAATTTATACAAGAATAGTCATTGGATACAGGCTGACCCCAAGGCAGTAATATGACCTTCATAAGACACTTATCTTCAGATAAGGATATTTCCTAGAGAGGGACTTAGTTGAGAGCTGTCAGCCACTAGCACTCTTACTGCTAGGGAAATAGGTGGGATCTGGGCTGTGAACAGTAGATCCGTTACTGGCTACCTCTTATACTGCTCAGAACTACTTATTTTTATAATAAGTTCTGGGGAAAGCCCTGCCAGAATTTGGATTTTTCTATTTTCCTGGAGAATCTTAAAAAATGAAGGTTAATGGGACACCTGCAGTTCCAACGGCTACAGCTAGTCTCAAAGCCACACTAATATCCGTCTTCTTCCTCTTGGTTCCCTTCACATTTGCCTCATACTTCTGCTGCTCTAGGTGATAATACGGGAGGATAATCCAGAAGTCATATCCCTGGGGAATGTGAACCTTACATCACCATGCCCTTTTCAGTCCTCATTGCTGCATTTGTCTATTTACTATCAAACTTGAGCAAGGGAGTACCAGCCGATACCTATGGATCCCCTGAATGCCAAACAGAATTTTTCCTGCTTCCATTGCATAATAGCAACCCTGTCTCTTCCTGAAAACAGGGTCAATTACCTCCTTCAATTCTCATGGACTCCTTTTCTTTCCTGGTGGTCTCTTGGACAAGGAATCCAAAGTGACTGGGTAGCTGCTGAGGCTTTATGTATAATAGAATTCTTGCTGCATTCCCTGGTAAGAGCATTTCCCCTCTGAGAAACAGGACTTCTAAACCCATAGAGTGCAGGTATGTGGGGACATAGAGTACAGATTCCCCAAGTGGGTCACTTAGGGAAGTCCCAGATTCAGGTATTGAACCCACTGAAGACACAGCCCCATATAATGGTCACTGATTTCTGGTGGAAGGTACACTCTGGAGGTCATAGTACTGACACCTCAATTATACTTTCAACAGGCCGTTTCATCTGTTTATTAAGCTAGTAGTTTCCCATTGATGTGAAATGGGAGAGAACCAGTGGACCAGTCACTGCCCAATATGACACTTCTTTTACTGAAAAGTGGATTTCTGGCCCAATGCCATGTTATACACCACTCTATCAGCCTCAGATACTGGTGCTACCTGAGGTCTTGCAGATAGCAAAGGTAACTCGTACCTGAATTATGCTGATATTAGTCAAGATGCATTTCTGCCACTTTCAGAGTATAAGAGGTTCATAGCAGCAAACCTGACACCAGCGGCTGGCTGATCTTCTTGAGGGATGTTGCTATATTGGGGGCCACGATGGTTTCTGGTAAGTTAGGCATTTGGAAGCAACATTACCTAGATCAGCATGGAAATGTTGGAGCCTATGCATATGCATTCCTCCATCCCAGCCAATACAGCACTTTTTTCATGTGCCCATTGTGCCAGCACTGGCATGGCAGATGAACAAAGCAGGATGACCTCAACTGGTTAATTCTGTCTATTTGGCTGTTTAACAGCTCTTCCATGGTAGATGCTCTCTGGCGGACATTTATATGGAATATGAGGATCACCAAACACTGTATCCGCTCTAGTAAATCCACTCATATGCCTCTTCCTCAGATTTCCTGGTCCCTGACCTTCTCATGTTTCCCCCCACAGGACACTGACCAATATCCCAACTTTACACCTCTACCCTGAGTCTATATATTCTTAGCTTGGACCACTTCTATTTCTATACAATGGAAATAGATGATCATTCCACTGCTATAAGGGAGAATTTCCCCTTAGTGATGCCTTTCATGGTCACCTTGGGTGGAGCTATAGTTCAACAGCTGTACATTATGACATCAACACACCAAGATGACCATCCAAGAACCTACTTGGCTTTCTGAGGCCAGATGTGTGAGCTGAGGGAAAGATGTCAGTGCAATGGTGGTAGATGACAAGGTCTGGGTCACCGGCTGGTGAGGCTTATGGGATTCTCTGCCCTGCTTAGCCCAGATCCTTGAATTTGCCACCTTCAGCTTCTAATGAATTGCTCCTGGTTCTGCTCAACCTTATACTTGTTAGTGTGACAAATCCCAGCTCATGAAGGCAATTCTGGTTTTGGTCACTTAATGTCCCAAAGGCAGGAGCACTTCCTCTAGCATGTTTCATAGTACACCAGGGAGTTTTTGGGTTTGGGGGGTTTTTTGTTTGTTTTGTTTTGTTTCTGAATGGTTTATAATACTCTGCTAAGAGAGCAAATCCTTGATCCAAAACCTTAAGGGTACCTGAGTCTCCAGTTAGAGGGTTTTTTTTTTTTTTTGGTGATACGCAGGCCTCTCACTGTTGTGGCCTCTCCCGTTGCGGAGCACAGGCTCCGGACGCGCAGGCTCAGCGGCCATGGCTCACGGGCCCAGCCACTCCGCGGCATGTGGGATCTTCCCGGACCGGGGCACGAACCCGTGTCCCCTGCATCGGCAGGCGGACTCTCAACCACTGCGCCACCAGGGAAGCCCTCAATTGCCAATTAAACACCTTTTTCTAGAAGTCTCCAAGGCACCTCTTGCTAAGTAAATGTGAAATCAAACTTATCTCCTGCTCTCCTCTTTCCCCAAACCTGATCCTCTTCCAGGGTTACCTCTCTCAGTGGGTCATCATCATTCTGTTGCATTAGCCAGAATTTTAGATCCTTTGTCTTTAAACCCTACATTCAATCTATCACTAAATCCTGCTCACCTGCTCTAAGTTCTCCATTCCACTCATCACCACCACCTGATCCATGCTACCATAATCTTTTTCCTGGACAGTTTCAATAGTTTGTCCATATCCAGTTTTGCCAGCTTCCAATCTATTTTTCATGCTTCATCCAGAATTAAGTTATAAAACCTAAATCTGATCATGTCAACCTTCTTTATAAGAAATTCCCATGGATTCTTATTGCTGTTAGAATAAAGACCCAAATTCTTAATATTGTTTACCATACCCCCATATTATCTATACCCTGCCCACCTCTCCACCCTCCCTTAGACCATTTTCCCCCTAACTCTCTCTGCCTCACTGATTTTGTTTCGGTGCCTTGAAATTGTCATGTATCCTCCAGAAATAGGGCCTTTGTATACGTTAACCTCACAACTCACCCATCCACCTTTCCCTGAAAATTCTGTTTACCAAATTTCAGTTCAGTCATCACTTCTTTAGGAAATCTTTCTGTCACCTCCTCCCTACCTCAAGTGATAATGACAGTGGTGGTGGTGGTAGTGATAGCATTTAGTATTTATTGAACACTTACTATAACCTAGGCTCTCTTCTGGTGTTTTACACATAATTCACTAAGTCTTCTAAACTACCTTTTAGTCTCAATTTTCAGAGTATAATCTATTATAATATCCATATTTTAATGAGGAACTTGGCACACAGAGAGGTTACGTAATTTTCCCACTATCAGCTATAAAGTGGCATAGCCAAGATTCAAAATTAGGTCCTGTTTTCAAAACCCACAGGGTTAACTGCTACATTATTTGCATTTTCAGACTAAGATAAACCTCTCTATTGTAAGTCTTATATCTCCAATAACCTTGCCTTCATAATAGCAAAGTTGTAATTTTCAATTCATCTGGGTGATTATTTGGTTAATGTCTGTCTCTCGTCTCTTCTTCCCAATTCTATAAGGTGAGGGGAGGCAGATACCACATCTGCTTTTGTTTATCGCTTAACCTTAGTGCTGAGTATTGTGGCTGACATAGAGTAGACACACAATATATGTGAATAAAATGATAAAAAAAACAGTTGTAAGTATATATGAAAGAAGAAAGGAAGGAAGATAGGGGAGGGAACGAAGGAGGGAGGGAGGGGGAAAGAATAAGAAAGCAAGTTCCATGTCTCCAGTTATGGATTATTCCATTAAGTACAGCTCAGTATACCACTTTCTATCTCTTAATTTCTACATTTGTCTTAGGAAGTCTTCTGACTATAAGAACAAATTCAGAAATGCTGTCTGGTATATACTAAATGACTTTAGAACTTCTCCTGAGTAATTACTTGATTATGAATAGCTGAGTCATTCAATATGTATTTCAGGCAGAAGATGTCAAAACCAGATCAAGCACTGAGTAATCCACCTATAACATAATTATGAGAATGAAGTTCGCTAATACACCCTACACTCCAGCCAGTCTGGGGACTGCTTTCCATTCCTCCAACACTTCATGAGCTTTCATGCCTCTGATACTTAACTTAGCATTCCCTTTCCAACCTTCTCTGCTGAGAAAATGTCTACATATCTTTCAAGATCAGGGTCAAATGTCCTCTCCTGAGTAATCCATAATAAAATACCCCCAACTGTTTTTGTTGTGTGTTTGTATGTGGATTTCTTATAGAGATAGTGAGCCTAATCATAGGATATTTTAATATGATTTCTCTGTTAAAGATGTGGCTCTATTCTTGTGGTTAAGGTTGGAAGCTTCCCTTAAGGGTTGGGCATTCCTAATGTCAATCTCAAGGGGAAGAACTAAGTCCTCAGACAAAATAACAGAAGGAGCGCTCCTGTCTCTCTCATTCTTAGCAATAGATCTAGTGGGGTTTAGCCATGCCTAAATTTCCAGGCAACTGGGAAAGCACAAAATCTGCCTGTCAGAGATAGACTTAGGGATAGGTAAGGAGGCCTTGCTATAGGGAACCCTAAGGACAGGATGACTGACCCACTTATATAAACCAGATTATCAAGATCAGCAGCATTCAGATGATTTCAACGCCTTGATGTGTCACAATCAGTTATGAGATGCATCACAATTAATCCATTTCTAATAATAAACTACCATAGTTGAATATGATTTTATATATATATATATATATATATATATAAACTAGGATGGATTCCATATTATCTCAATAATACCTTCCTCATTCCTTTACATTATAATATACTACCTTGAATGGGAGAAATGCAGGGGTATCATAGCTAGCCAATGAGCAATTATTCGTTACCTGACAAAGCCCACAGGAATGTATCACGCAGTCAACATCATTTGCCAACTTGCTTTCTCAATGGAGAGAAAGGTTTGAGTACTACTCCTCTAGTTGCATATTACTACATTTTGTTTCCGGTGGTTACCTCTAAGTCTAGTCAGGGCATGTACGAATGATCCCTCTTAATCTTCTCTTTGCTACAGGAAATCACTTGGGCCAGAGTGATTGGGAGAGCAATGCCTTTTTGGCAGCCAATGCCGTGGTTTTGGCAGTAGTGGTGACTACTTCCCCAGGGGGGAATATGAGAACCTGGGAAAAGGTTTCAAGGATGTGTTTTGCCCCTCCCACATGGAGATTTGCTCTACTGCCAAACTAGAATGTTATTTTATTATGAAAGAGACAGTTTTGTTCCAGAAAGCATTTTTAACACCCCCAGACAAATTAAGTCATTCTCATCTCTTCTCCCATAGTTCCAAACGTATGATTATACTATAGATTCTCTCACCTTGCATTCTAATTATTTGTTTACATGACTGCCTCCCTAGTGCATTGAGAAGTTACTGTAAACAGTGACTGAGACTTACACAGATTTGAATTACTGTTGCTTATTAGCACTGTGCTTGGCATTGTAATAAGCACTGGCAGCTCTTTTTTTTTTTCTTTATAGCTTCGCCACACGGATCCTGTTCCCCAACCAGGGACTGAACCCGGGTCCTCAGTAGCGAAAGCACCGAGTCTTAACCACTGGACCACCAGGGAATTCCCACACTGTCAACTCTTGAACAAGGGGTCAGACCTTATCAGAAGAGCAAACCAAAATTCATCATTAAATTTGGGGTCCTTTTTGTTGTCTTAGGGTTTTTTAATAACAATCTTAACGTCATCTTTATTCCACAGCTTTAATCTTAACATGATACATGAGGGGCACCCAAACACTTGTTTATTAATTTATCATTTATCCCATGTCAACATGCAAAATATAGCATAGAGAATAAAGCAATGAGTCACACACAGAATTGTTTTTCTGAAACTCAGATTTGATAGAGTCAGTCCCTTGACAAATTTATTCAGGTCCTACTAAATAGAATTCAAGCTCCTTGATTTGGCATTCTGACCTCATCTTTTTTAGGATACCTCCTGTAATTTCTACACCACTGAATTCTATACCCACCAGGCATTTTGTATGGTAGATAATCTGGTCTAATCTAAACCAGAGAGTACCGGAGGGCTCTCTCTCAGTCACCCTTCTCTATTCTGTCTTCCCACTCTCCCTAAATGATCTCACTCAGTACCAAGGCTTTAAATGTATATGCTGATGACTCCTAATCTCCAGCCTTGTCTTTTATATTCGATTACCTGTTTGACATCTCCACTCAGATAACTGATAAGCATTTCAAACATAACATGGATAAAATAAAACTCATATGTCTAGCTCCATTATCCCCCCTAGAATATTTCTCCTGAAGTCTCCTTCAACTCAATAAATGCTACTATGTTCTCAGATGCTCAAGGCAAAAAATCCAGGCATTTTCCCCACTTGCTCTTTCTACCCCCCTCTCAAATAGAAATCATTAGCAAATCCTGCTGACTCATCCTCCCAAACATAACCCAAATCCATCTACGTTTCTCCATGTCCACTGCTATCGGCCTAATTCTGAACTACTACAGTGTCCTTTTAGCTGGTCTCCCCACTTTCATCCTTACCCGTAATGATCCATTTTCTGCAAACATGTGAATACGGTAATGCCATTTCTCTGCTTTAAAAAACTCTGGTTTGGTAGACATAATGATGGTCCCCCCAAAGTTGTCCACCTACAGTAATCAGAAATTGTAAGTATGTTATGTTACACGACAAGGGTGAATTACATACTCCTGGATCATCCAGGTGGGCCCAGTGTAATTTTTTAAATGGTGGGAACAGAAGCAGAGGAGTCAGAATCAGAGTAGTACAATGTGAGAAAGATTAAACCGGCCCTTTCAGGCTTTGAAGATGGAAGGGAGCCATGAGCGAAGGAATGCAGACAGACCCTAGAAGCTGAAAAACGCAAGGAAACGGATTCTCCCCTACAGCTTCCAGGAAGGATGTCGACACCTTAATTTTAGCCCAGTGAGAATCATTTCTGATTTCTAACCTCCAGAATTGTGAAAGAATAAAAATATGTGTTGTTTCAAGCTACTGAGTTTGTGGCAATTTGTTAGAGCAACAATAGGAAATCAATACACCTTCCCAAGCATTCTCATTGAGCTGAAAATAAAACGCAAACTCCATACTCTGCATTACAAACTCGGCAAGATCAACTCTTCAATCCCATCATTATCCACTTTTCTCTGCCTTTTATGGGTTCCTCAAACATGCAAAACTTATAGCTGCCTTAAGGAATTTTCACTATAGCCTCTGTACCTAACATGCTCATCCCTAAACTGCCACAGCTGGTTTCCTGCTACTCATGTCTCAGCTTGACTGTTCACCTTTCCTATAGACCTTTTCCAATCATCTGATCTAAAGTGACTCCCAGTTATTCTTTATCACACCACTCCATTTTACCCACAGCACAGCACTTACTAATTTTTGCTATTTTTCCTATTTGTGTATTTATTTATGTTTTCTTCCCCAGTCTCCTCTATTAGAATGTAAGCTCCATGAGAACAGAATCTATAACTGTGATGATACGGAGTTGTTGGTTTGCAAACTGGCCCCTATACACAGAGGGCAAGGAGAGACCAAAGAAAGAGGCAAACAACTCTAGATTAGTAGGTGGTAGTTTTAATAAACAAGAGAACTTATATATCAGGTTTGTCTTGGGCAGTTGGTTGCAAGACAAGTAGATCTCCACACCCATCCGCCAGAATCTTAAAAGTTTATGTAGAGGCCTTAAATGTTTTCAGTCACATATACCATCTGGATGGTCTCAACAGCACCTTGCTCTCTCAAGGCTGCATCCTTGGAACAGCTTCCACAGTGGGAACAGTGGGCAAGAAGTACATTCTAAGGACGGGGAGGGGGCAATTACCCAACTGTCCAGGTCCAGGTTTCAGGTCAACCAGTGGTCACGTCCTCTGGCTGACTCCTCTGACAATAGTAGGCACTATAAAGTATTTATCGCATGAATGTGCAAAGAAATGATGCAAGAAACGGCAGCTGTTTTGTGGTACTGAACATAAGGACTTTTCGAAATGTTTAAGTAAGCCTAAAAATTGTTATATATTTGTAAGAAAATTAAAATAACAAGAAATGAGCTACATGATCCCTTTCACTGACTCCATGAATATTTGGCTGAGCTCACATTGTTTCACGGGTAGGAGGTGAACTAGAAGCAACGTTCATCATTCTTCCACAGTTCCTTTGGTAGAGCCTCGTCCCAGGAAATCTTAACAAACTCTCATTATAGGAGAAAGTTTCCCTACAGTGTACTTCAGCACAGACTTGGTCCTGCATCGTCATAGTAATGTAGCCCTCACCTGAAATAATCATATTGCTCTAGAATCGAATTCTGAGGGAAGGGATTTACTTCTGCTTTGTTTTTTGGTGTATCTTCAGGGTACATCTCAGAAATATGCATAATCCTGATATAAGTGAGGTTGTAATCAAACTGGGGGAATAAGACTTACACCCATAAATGCCAGAGGACCACACAAGGCAAATATTGAGACTTGAGAAGGTGTTACATGGGTAATAAGAGCCTGGGAGGAGGGAAGAAGACAGATGAGCTTGTCCGGGGTAGACCTTGGATTGACCATTAAGGAAGGGGTAGGATTTGGATAGATGGAGGAAAATGGTGAAGATAATATAGATAAGGTAAAATGCACCACATGAAGAATGACAGTGACTTATTCAGAAAGCCATGAAGAGACAGGCTTCGCTTAGGGATGGTAAAGGGTAGTGCAAAGTACAAGAAGATAAAGTGAATTCAAATGATGTAGATTAAGAAAATCAAGATATGTAATTAACCAAACAAATTGCGACTAGTCATTGATGGGCAATAGGGATTCATTGCACTATAAATGATGAGAAAGTCCTAATAAGGGAATATTTTGAGGAAAGAAATATCTCCAGAAGGTGCTTCTGGATTTTCAAGGAAAATTTAATGGTTATTTTTTAAATTATTATTATTAAAAAATGTAAAGGTTACTTCTAGTAACTAAGGTATAAGATTAAAGATATTATGAATGTAACTTCAAAGGAATATTCTAGAAATTACATATTGACTTTAAAAAGAGGTGAGAAAGGTGCTACTTTAAGACCTCTGCTCACACAACCTCTCCTCTGAGTCAGTAAGTCCTAGTTCAGTTCCCACTTCCTCTATGAGGCTTTTGCTGACCAATCCAGTGGGAATTTTTTTTCCCACCTAGAATTTTATATTCAGAGTGGTAATAAAGATAAATAGTATAAACTTATATAAATTAAAATCAAAACATGTCCCTTAAAATTGGCTTAGAAATGGGCATTTGCCTTACTCTTTAGGTTTCAAATGATACATTTAATTATTCCAACTTAGTAGCTTTGTAATGTTTAGGAGATTAGGTCTCTCAGGAAATACTCTGATGTCAACGCCAATTAAATCCCTTTAGAATTATTGAAAATATTTGAACCATTCTCTAGCAATGATACAAATATTATCATTGACTTGTTGGTAGAAATATTCTCCTAAACAATCAAGACGATAGAGTTTTATTTCTGGATCTACTTTAATAACCATCATCAGGCAACCATCTAGCCTTTATTAAACTCTTATTGGAGAAATCCAGGTGGGAAAGAATTAAAAAAAATTTTTGGTAGAAATATTAACCTCCAGAAACATTTATTTAAGTTCTTTAAGGTTTTTGCCTTGCAATTCTTATTTAAAATTTTTTTAAGTTCCTTAAAGTCTTTCCTCTACCCTAAGGTCCATTTGTGTAAGAACTGGACAAATGACTATCATTTATTTGCATCACTTCTGAATTTAAGAGAAGCCTAAATTTACCCAAAAATAGATAAGTAAAAGCATACGTTTATAGTAATTACAGAAAACCTTATCAAAGTTTTGTGAACTTCTTTTAAAAATGTGGTTTGCCATATAACTTACAGCTTAACAGCCTCTACAATGAAATGTTGTTTAAAATTTTTGTGTCAGACATCCCCTATGTATTAAATAAATTATATGAGGAAGGAATATATTTTTAAACCATTCTTTTAAACCCCTGATGTAATTTTAAGGAGCTTTTTAGTTTATCTTTTGATTTTTAGGGAAATAAAATATCAATGTAAAACTTATTTCTGTCTGATTAATTATCATCAACTAGGGAAAATGAAGGAAAACTATGTTATGTGACTTCAAGTTGGCAAGTGTAAGGCATTTAATGAAAAAACTTATTCAAATTACCTAGATTTAAAATGTTCATTTTTTTTAGACTTCAGGTTATCAAGAGTAAGGCATTTAATGAAAAAATAATAATTCAAATTATATAGCTTTCAAATGTTCATTTCTATTATTGTTTCTAAATGTATCAGTCACAAATAGTCTGAGTTTAAAAGTTAGTAAACAGTTGCAGGAAGCCAAAGGAAAGAGATCTTCTCTCCAAAATGCAGGCAGACTCTCAACCACTGCGCCACCAGGGAAGCCCTGAATTTATCAATTTTTAACCCTTAAGGATGCTTCAATTTCTTTTGATAGCATTTAAATTTCTTTAGATTTTAATATGCACATGCACACAGGAGCAATTTTATATTGATGACATCATCAATACCATAAAGACCATGAAAATAGTTTTTTTTAATGTTTTATAGTAGAAAAAATATATAACATAAAATTTATCATTTTAACTATATTTAAGTATTTACAGTTCAGTGGCGTTAAGTTTATATTGTTGTGCAACTATCATCACCATCCAACTACAGAAATTTTTCATCTTCCCAAACTGAAACTCTGTACCCATTAAACAATATTCCCCATTCCTTCCCTCCCCAGACAACCTTTAATTCGTGTAAGTGGAATCACACGATATTTGTCCTTTTATGCCTAGCTTATTTCACTTAGCATAAAGTCATCAAATTTCACCCATGTTTTAACATGTGTCAGAATGTCATTCCTTTCTAAGGCTGAATAATATTCCACTTTTTGTCTATACCACATTTTGTTCATTCATTCATCCAGCAGTGGAGAGTTGGGTTGTTTCTACCTATGACTATCCTGAATAATGTTTCTATGAACATGGGTGTACAAAAATAGTCTTTCAAACAACACTGTTAATCTGTACAGATACTGTCACTGAAATTGGGAACATTGATACCAATTGCTGACACCTAAATTATGAATCAGCTTTAGCTAATCCTTGCACTGAATATTCCTCTCAAGACCTCAAAAGCCATCTTTGTGCATCTAATCAGATGTTTTCTCTTGAAAATATGCTGGGAAAATGTTAAATAACTAGCTTAAAAATTAAGAGCTCCTGGAGATTGATACGCCCAGAGAAATGGGCATACACCAAAATCCACGTGACTTGTGAAGGCATTATGGAAGATGTTCCTCGTCCTTCTGGGCCAGAGAGAGCTCAAGAGTTGAATTGGGCATATTATAAATTAGTATCTCATTTCTCCACAACTTTTTCTCAACAGCAGAGTCAGGAATGGCTAAAGAAAATCATACTGTAAAACATGAGTTTATCCTCACAGGATTTACAGACTACCCAGAGCTGAAGACCCTTCTGTTTGTGGTGTTCTTTGCCATGTATCTGATCACCATGGTGGGGAATCTTGGCCTGGTGATACTGATTTCAAAAAAGCATCATCTTTTCACACCAATGTACACCTTTCTGGGCAACCCCGCTCTCGTGGATTCTTGCTGTGCCTGTGCCATTACTCCTAAGATGTTAAGGAACTTCTTTTCTGAAAACAGAACGGTTTCCCTCTATGAATGCATGGCACAATTTTATTATCTTTGCACTGTTGAAACTGCAGACTGCTTTCTTCTGGTGGTAATGGCCTATGATCACTATATGGCCATATGCAGCCCTCTGCAGTACCATACCAGGATGTCAAAGGAACTCTGCATTCAGATGACCACAGAGGCTTACATAGCTGGAAACCTGCGTTCTATGATTCATATAGGGCTTCTATTTAGGTTAGTTTTCTGTGGATCAAATCACATCAAACACTTTTATTGTGATATTCTTCCTTTATATAGGCTCTCCTGTGTTGACCCTTATGTCAATGAACTGGTACTGTTTATCTTTTCAGGCTCAATTCAAGTCTTCACAATAGGTAGTGTCTTAATATCTTATCTCTACATTCTCTTTACTATTTTCAAAATGAAATCCAAAGAGGGAAGGGTCAAAGCCTTTTCTAGCTGTGCATCCCACTTTTTGTCAGTTTCATTATTTTATGGATCTCTTTTTTCATGTACATTAGACCAAATTTGCTTGAAGAATGGGATAAAGATATACCAGCTGCTATTGTGTTTACAGAAGTAGTTCCTTTACTAAACCCTTTTATTTGTAGCCTGAGAAATAAGGAAGTAATAATTGTTTTGAGGAAAATTCTGAAGAAAAAAATTTGAAACAAATGGGGTCTACTGTACCTTAATGACTTAAATGCAGAAAAAAAAAACTTCTAAGTGAAATTACACAGAGAAAATGCACAAATTGTATGTAAAATATTAAAACATATCATAATGCATTCAATTTAAGTAGCAGTACATAAGGGAGAAAATATACAAGAAGGAGAAAATTATACTAAATCTTAATTCAAATTAACAAAAATCAAAACCAAATTTTGAAATAATTCAAGAAAAACACAGTATGCTGCCAAGGTCATGGATTGTGTCAGCATCGGGGGATATCAGCACCCAAAAGAAAAACAATTATATCTCAGTAAAACTGAAAAATGTTTTTAAATTGTCAGACTGAGGAAAAGAAAAGGAAGAAAACCAACAAAATTAGCAATTTCAAGTATAAAGGAAAATCCGATTACGCATTAATAGCCAGCCCACATTAATAGTTTGGAGCATGAGCACTCCAGTTATGCTAAAAGGGTTTAAGGGTATATGAACCTTCAACCAATGAAATCACTTACAACCATGAGTGACAAAGCTGAGGCAAGTGAATTTTGAGGAATTACTTTTAATAGCATTTTGAAGGACATTGTAGTTAGAATAGAGGCAGTTAGGAAACAAAGGTGTGAAATAAAAGTGAATGTTATATTTCCAAGTTGAATTTCCTATGGAGTTGCGTAATTAAAGATGGAATGTCGGGCTTCCCTGGTGGCGCAGTGGTTGAGAGGCCTCCTGCCGATGCAGAGGACACGGGTTCGTGCCCCGGTCCGGGAAGATCCCACAAGCCGCAGAGTGGCTGGGCCCATGAGCCATGGCTGCTGAGCCTGCGCGTCCGGAGCCTGTGCTCTGCAACGGGAGAGGCCACAACAGTGAGAGGCCCACATACCACAAAAAAAATAAAAAAGCCAAACTCATAAAAATAGGGTAAAATCGTGGTTACTAGGGGCAGGGGGATGGGAGAATTGGAGAGATGTTTGAGGGTATAAACTTGAAACTAATAGTTTCACGGTAACCTTGGACATGCCCGAGTCTTGTATGTCTTTCAGAAATTTAAAATTGGTATCATAAATTATTTCTATTAATTTGAAGTTTTCATTAATTTTTTATTAAAATAAATTTTTGACTAAATAAAGATATGATTTCCCCATTTTTTTCAAAGAAGGTAAACTTGTTAATGGGATCGGGTTCATTCATTACTTGAAAAAATGTTTATTAATATGTCTGTAGCATCAAAACTGGATATATGAAGTAGGAGAGGAAATATGCTATTAAACAAAACAACATAAATATACAATATAACATAGTATAGTGACTATATTTATTCAAAATATTTCATGTATAAATACTTAACAGATACAGTCATAACTTAGTTCCATCTTGTATAGCTCACAAGTCACAAGTAGAAAAGGTTACATTTTGCTACAAATATTTACACTGTACTTGTTTCAGCAAAAATTTACTAATATTCCACGGATCTTATAGTTAATGGATAAACAATTTTCAAAACTTCAGAAAACTGAATTTTAAAGATAGTTTTTTAAAAATATAGCATAATCAACTATACTCCAATATAAAATAAAATTTTAAAAAATTAAAGAAATTTTAAAAAATATATGTAACAATTTTCTTTATGACTCTATAATGACACAGACAATATGTTTTAAAATATTTCTTAAGGAAATACTTAGTGGTTAACTATACAAACTCTTAAAAATCAAACATATTTTGGACATTAAAAGGATAATAAGGGGGCTTCCCTGGTGGCGCAGTGGTTGAGAGGCCGCCTGCCGATGCAGGGGACACGGGTTCATGCCCCGGTCTGGGAAGATCCCACAAGCCGCGGAGCGGCTGGGCCCGTGAGCCATGGCCGCTGAGCCTGCGCATCCGGAGCCTGTGCTCCATGACGGGAGGGTCCACAGCAGTGAGAGGCCCGCCTACCGCAAAAAAAAAAAAAAGGATAATAAGGGAATATTATGAACAACTCTATGCCCATAAATTTGATAATCTGGATGAAATGGACCAATTCCTTGAAAAACACAATCTGCCAAAACTCATACAAAAAAAAATAGACAATCTAAAAAGCGTATACCTATTAAAGAAATTGAATCAATGATTAATAACCTTCCAAAACAAAAAGTACCAGGCCCAGATAAGTTCAACTGATAAATTCTACAAAACATTTAAGGAAGAAATTATACCAATTCCCTACAATTTTTTTCTGAAGATAGAGGCAAAGGGAATACTTTCTAACTCATTCTATAAAGCCAGCATTACTCTAAAACGAAACCAAAGACAATATAAGAAAACTACAGACAAATATCTCTCATAAACATAGATGCAAAAATTCTCAACAAAATATTAGCAAAGTGAATCTAACAATGTATATAAAGCCTATGCACCATGACCAAGTGGAATTTATTGCAGGTATGCAAGGCTGGCTCAATATTCAAAAAAGAATTAATGTAATATTTTACATCAACTGGCTAAAGAAGAAAAATTACATGATCACCTTAATAGATACATAAAGAGCATGTGACAAAATTCAACACCCAACAAAATTCAACATTCACTCATGATAGAAACTCTCAGTAAGCTAGAAATGGGGAAAAACTTCCTCAACTGGACAAATAATATCTACATAAAACCTAGAGTTAACATCAAACTTAATGGTGAGAAACTTGAAGCTTTCCCACTAAGATCAGAAACAAAGCAAGCAAAAGCACCAAAGCTTTTCAACATTGTGCTGGAAGTGCTAGCTAATGCAATGAAACAGGAAAAGGAAATAAAAGGGATACTTGTTGAGAAGAAAGAAATAAAACTGTCTTTGTTCACAGATGACATGACTGGCTATGAAGAAAATCTGAAAGAATCAACAAAAAACTCTTGGAACTAATAAGCAATTATAGCCAAGTTGCAAGATACAAGGTTAGTACAAAGGTTACACAAAAGTATATTTTAAGGTATTGCTTTTCTATATAACAGAAATGAACAAGTGGAATTTGAAATTAAAAACACAGTGCCATTTACATTAGCACCCATAAAAATGAAATACTCAGGTATAAATATTTTAAAAATATGTATAAGATCTATATGAGGAAAACTATCAAACTTTGATAAATCAAAGGAGACTAAAATCAATGGAGAGATATTCCATGTTCATGGGTACAAAGGTTCAATATTGTAAAGGTGCTCCAAATTGATCTATAGATTCAATGCAATCCCAATCAAAATCCAGGCAAGTTATTTTGTGGCTATTGACAAACTGATTCTCAAGTTTCTATAAAGAGGCAAAAGACCCAGAATAGTCTACACAATATTTAAGGAGAACAAAGTTGGAGAACTGACACCACCTAACTTCAAGACTTACTATAAAGCTACAGTAATCAAGACAGTATGGTATTGGCATAAGAATAGACAAATAGATCAATGGATAGAAGAGAGAGACCAGAAATAGACCCACATAAACATGATCATAAGATCTTTGACAATGGAGCAAAAACAATGCAATGGAGCCAAGACTGTTATTTCAACAAATGCTGCTAGAACAACTGAACATGCAAAACAAAACAAATAAACAAAAAAGTCTAACATACCTTACACCCTTCACAAAAATTAACTCAAAATGTATCATATGACAGTTTCTAGGTCCATCTACATCTCTACAAATGACCCAATTTCGTCCCCTTTTAGAGCTGAGTAATATTCCATTGTATATATGTACCACATCTTCTTTATCCTTTCCTCTGTTGATGGACATTTAGGTTGCTTCCATGTCCTAACTATTGTAAATAGTGCTGCTATGAACATTGGGGTGCATGTGTCTTTTTGAATTATGGTTTTCTCTGGGTATATGCCCAGTAGTGGGATTGCTGGGTCAGATGGTAGTTCTTTTTTTAGTTTTTTAAGGAAACTCCATACTGTTTTCCATAGTGGCTGTATCAATTTACACTACCACCAACAGTACATGAGGGTTCCCTTTTCTTCATACCCTCTCCAGCATTGTTTGTAGATTTTTTGGTGATACAGAGTGAAGTAAGTCAGAAAGAGAAAAAAAAAATCGTATATTAAGGCATATATGTGGACTCTAGAAAAATGGTATAGATAATCCCTTTTGAAAAGCAGAAATAGAGACACAGACATAGAGAACAAATGTATGGACACCAAGGGGGAAGAGGGGTGGGAGGAATTGAGAGATTGGGATTGACACATATACACTATTGATACTATGTATAAAATAGATAACTAATGAGAACATACTGTATAGCACAGGGAGCTCTGCTTAATGCACTATGGTGACCTGAGTGTGAAGGAAGTCCAAAAGGAGGGGATAAATGTATATGTGTGGCTGATTCATTTTGCTGTACAATAGAAACTAACACAACATTGTAAAGCAACTATACTCCAATAAAAATTAATTTTAAAAAATGTATTGCAGACATAAAGGAAAAATGCAGTATTATAAAATTCCTAGAAGATACCAGGAGAAAATCTAGATGACTTTGGGATTGACAATGAGTTTTAAGATACAAGACCAAAGCCATGATACATAAAAGAAAGAATTGATAAGCTGGACTTCAATAAAATTAAAATTTTCTGCTTGCAAAAGACACTGCCAAGAGAATGAAAAGACAAGCCACAAATCAGGAGAAAATATTTGCATAAGACACATCTGATAAAGGGCTGTTATCCAAAATATAGAAAGAACTCTGAAAACTCAACAATAAGAAAACAAACAACCAGATTTAAAAAGGTGCTCATAGCCATCAGCAAAATGCAAATTAAAACAATGAGACACGGTTACACACCTAGTAGAATGGCTAAAATCTGGAATAATGACACCACCAAATGCTGGCAAAGATGTGGTGCAACAGGAATTCTCATTCATTCCCGGTAGAAATGCAAAATTGTACAGCCACTTTGGAAGACAGTTAGGGAGTTTCTTACAAAACTAAACATATTCTTATATCATCCAGCAATCTCACTCCTTGGTATTTACCCAAAGGAGTTGAAAACTTATGTCCACACAAAAACCTGTGTATGTTTATAGCAGCTTTATTCATAATTGCCATAACTTGGAAGCAACCAAGTTACCCTTCAGTAGGTGAATGGATAAATTGTTGTATGTCTAGACAATGAAATATTACTCAGAAATGAGCTATCAAAGCCATGAAAAGACGTGGAGGAAACTTTCATGCATTTTATTAAGTGAAGGAAGCCAATCTGAAAAAGCTATATACTGTGTGATTCTAAATGTATAGCATTCTGGAAAAGGCATAAAACTATGGAGATAGTAAAAAGATCAGTGATTGTCAGGGGTTGGGGGAAAAGATGGACAAATAGCAGGAACATAGAGGATTATTAGGACAGTAAAAATATTCTGTATGATACTATAATGGTGGATACTTGTCACTATCAAGGTATCCAAAGCCGTAGAATGTACAACACCAAGAGTGAACTCTAATGTAAACTATAGACTTTGGGTGATAATGATGTGTCAACCAATGTAATAAATGTACCACTCTGGTGGGGATGTTGAGAATGGAGAAGACTATGCATGTGTGGGAACAAGGGGTATATAGAAAATCTCTGCACTTTCTGCTCGATTTTGCTGTGAACCTAAAGCTGTTCTCATAAATAATGTCTATTAAACATAAGCAAAAATCAAACACAGTCTGTAGCTCACACAGCAATCTTCTTATCTCAGCTCTGCCTAACCAAGTGCTCTGTGATTTTATCAGTTACTAGCAAAGACCAGTCTCATTTTATCCCTTCAAAGTCTTCATCTGATTTCTGGTTTCTGCTGCTCTTTTGCCATCTATACTCATTATGATGCTGAGCTGAAAAAGTTCAGATTATTTTATGGTATAAATTCTCCCATGTGGCCTCTTTTCATCTTCTCTGTAAAATAACAAATACATGACAATTCCAATTTTCACCTAAAACTGACTGTAAAAAACAGTCTCTTGCTTGTTTTTCTATCTGTTTCCCTGTTTCCTGTTTGTCTCTGGACAAAATCAGAAGGCTTTTTCTTTCATTTTAACTTTTTCCAAAAGTTGTCCTTGCATTTGGCCAACCTATTTTTGAGGTTTATAATATGTGAAGCCCTAAGGTAGATCCTGGGTGGAAATAAAAATTAAATATGACCTAATATTGACTTGAAAGGATAGAATTTGTTCTCAAGAAGCAAAGCTATTTCAGGTTAACCCTTGTGAAATGTTTTTGTAGGACAAAAATTGATAGAATATTGACAATGTCATGGTTCATTCCAATATATATTCACAAATAATTCCAATAGTAGCATGACCATCAAGCATCTTTTCTTATACCCAGAATCTCATTAAAATATCTGTGAGTCATCCCATAATCAGAGTGGCCCTCAGTCTTTGCCCACTATCTCAGCAGGTACTTCATGCAAACTTTAATTTCTGCCTCTGACACTTTTCTTTAGAGGGGCCCAAATTCACCACAGGGGCCAGACCAGGAATGAAAAATATATATTCTCCCTCTTATGCCAAAATTATCTCTCTCAAAACTAATCGTCACAAGTTAGATTTCCAGAGAAATAGTCTGTTCAATGGAGTTTTCTGTGCTGTATGTTTATTAGAGAGTGCCCTGGGGGATAACTCTTGTGGAAGAAAGAGTTTTAAAGGATTTGTCAGGGGGAGAGACCCAATATAATACAGACCCCTGACAGCATGTGCTGACTCCACAAATACCCTAGAGCTAAAAGAGTTCAGAGTTCTCAAGAGAAAATGAGCATAGGAAAAAATAAAACAGAGGCTTCCGGGAAGATGGCGGAAGAGTAAGACGCAGAGATCACCTTCCTCCCCACAGATACACCAGAAATACATCGACACGTGGAACAACTCCTACAGAACACCTACTGAACGCTGGCAGAAGACCTCAGACCTCCCAAAAGGCAAGAAACTCCCCACGTACCTGGGTAGGGCAAAAGAAAAAAGAATAAACAGAGACAAAAGAATAGGGACGGGACCTGCACCAGTGGGAGGGAGCTGTGAAGGAGAAAAGGTTTCCACACACTAGAAGCACCTTCGCGGGCGGAGAGGGAAAGCTTCGGAGCCGCGCAGGAGAGCACAGCAACAGGGATGAGGAGGGCAAAGCGGAGAGATTCCCGCACAAAGGATCAGGGCCGACCAACACTCACCAGGCCGAGAGGCTTGTCTGCTCACTCGCCGGGGCAGGCGGGGCTGGGAGTTGAGGCTCAGGCTTCTGTCGGAGCGCCGGGAGAGGACTGGGGTTGGCAGCGTGAACACAGCCTGCAGGGGGTTAGGGCGCCACAGCTAGCCGGGAGGGAGTCCAGGGAAAAGTCTGGACCTGACGAAGAGGCAAGAGACTTTTTCTTCCCTCTTTGTTTCCTGGTGCGCGAAGAGAGGGGATTAAGAGCGCTGCTTAAAGGAGCTCCAGAGACGGGCGCAAGCAGCGGCTAAAAGCGCGGACCCCAGAGACGGGCATGAGATGCTAAGGCTGCTGCTGCCTCCACCAAGAAGCCTGTGTGCGAGCACAGGTCACTATCCACACCCCCCTTCCGGGGAGCCTGTGCAGCCCGCCACTGCCAGGGTCCCGGGATCCAGGGACAACTCCCCCGGGAGAACGCACGGCACGCCTCAGGCTGGTGCAACGTCACGCCGGCCTCTGCCGCCGCAGACACGCCCCACACGCCGTGCCCCTCCCTCCCGCCGGCCTGAGTGAGCCAGAGCCACCGAATCAGAGACTCCTTTAACCCCGTCCTGTCTGAGCAAAGAACAGACGCCCTCCAGCGACCTACATGCAGAGGCGGGGCCAAATCGAAAGCTGAGACCCTGGGAGCTGTGAGAACAAAGAAGAGAAAGGGAAATCTCTCCCAGCAGCCCCAGAAGCAGCGGATTAAAGTTCCACAATCAACTTGATGTACCCTGCATCTGTGGAATACATGAATAGACAACGAATCATCCCAAATTAAGGAGACGGACTTTGAAAGCAAGATTTATGATTTTTTCCCCTTTTCCTCTTTTTGTGAGTGTGTAAGTGTATGCTTCTGTGTGAGATTTTGTCTGTATAGCTTTGCTTCCACCGTTTGTCCTAGGGTTCTGTCCGTTTTTA
>NW_020174703.1:3897589-3897868 GCF_003031525.2 Neophocaena asiaeorientalis asiaeorientalis
AAAAAAAAATGTCATGAAGAACCTAGGGGTAAGACAGGAATAAAGACACAGACCTTCTAGAGAATGGACTTGAGGATATGGGGAGGGAAAGGGTAAGCTGTGACAAAGCATGGGCATATATACAATACCAAACGTAAGGTAGATAGCTAGTGGGAAGCAGCCGCATAACACAGGGAGATAAGCTCCATGCTTTGTGACTGCCTGGAGGGGTTGGATAGGGAGGGTGGGAGGGAGGGAAACACAAGAGGAAAGAGATATGGGAACATATGTATATATATA
>NW_020174703.1:3897948-3936789 GCF_003031525.2 Neophocaena asiaeorientalis asiaeorientalis
TATATGTAAAATATAAATTATAATAGCAGAAATTTTTTAAAGTCAATTGAGTTTAAAGGTAAAGCTGGCCTAATATTTTAGAAAGTGGAACAAAATGATTGAAAATTAAAGAAAAAAAGACCAGCAGTTTATATTCAGGAGCTCCAACATTCAAATAATAAGAGTTATCATTATCCTATCAAATAATATGAAAAAAATTATCATAGAAATAATTCCTTCTTGGAAAATATTTATGTATTAATAAATACAAGACGAATTCCCAGGATAATTGTGAAGTGAAATCTTAAGACAAAAGAAAACAATGATTAAAACTGGAGTAGAGTGAGAGAGCTCCAGAGAAGTGTTTTGATTTAAATATTTAATGTTCCTGTTGGCCATTCTGATATCCTCTTTGGAAAAAAAAAAAAAAATGCCTATTTAGTTTTTCAGCCCATTTTAAAATCAGATTGTTTTTTGTTATTAAGTTTTACAAGTTCTTTATATATTTTAGGCATTAAGCCCTTACTGGATATATGGTTTGCAAAAATGTTTTCCCATTCTGTAGGTTGTCTTTTCATCTTGTTAATTGCCTCTTTTATGTGCTGAAGGTTTTAAAAAGATGCTCAACATCACTGATCATTCAGGGAAATGCAAATCAAAACCACAGCAAGGGGCTTCCCTGGTAGCACAGTGGTTGAGAGTCCGCCTGCTGATGCAGTGTACACGGGTTTGTGCCCCGGTCCGGGAAGATCCCACATGCCACGAAGCGGCTGGGCCCGTGAGCCATGGCTGCTGAGCCTGCGCATCTGGAGCCTGTGCTCCGCAACGGGAGAGGCCACAACAGTGAGAAGCCTGCGTACCGCAAAAAATAAATAAATAAATAAAACAACAAGACAAAACAAAACAAAAAAACACAACACAGCAAGATATCACCTCACATCTGTTGGAATGGCTGTCATCAAGAACACAGGAGACAACAGGTGCTGGAATGGATGTAGTGAAAAGGGAACCCTTTTACATTGTTGATAGAAATGTAAATTGGTCCAACCACTGTGGAAAACAATATGGAAGTTCCTCAAAAAATTAAAAGCAGATTTACCAACCCAGCAATTCTACTTCTGCATATATATCCAAAGGGAATGAAAACAGGATTTTGATAAGATACCTGCTCTGCAATGCAACGTTTATTACAGTTTTATTCACAATAGCCAAGATATGGAAACAACCCAAATACCCATCAACGGATGAATGGATAAAAAAAGATGTGGTACATATACACAATGGATTCCATTGTCATAAGAAAGGAAGATATCCTGCCATTTGCAACAATATGGATGGACCTTGAGTACATTATGCTAAGTGAGATAAGTCAAAGACAAATATTATCACTTATATGCGGAACCCCCCAAAAAATCAATCTTGTAAAAAACAGAGAGTAAGATGGTGGTTACCAGGGGGTTGGCATGGGAGTGGGGGGCAGTGATGGTGTTTAAGGCCACAGACTTGTAACAAATAGAGATCTAATGCATATAGAGCCCTAATGCACAGTATAATGAATATACACAATAATATTGTAGTATAATTATGTAATGTGATAAATATTGTAACAATGGCAATTATATTACAATATATAAATATACTGAATACACTATACATCTTAAACTTACACGATGTTACATGTCAGATTTATTTAATAAAAATGTTAGAATTAATTAATTAGTTGATTATACTTCTGGCAAACAATTTTGTGTCAAAATGGTAGAAAAAAAAGGCCTTATTAACCTAAGGGGAAATTTTTTGAATAAGAAAAAGGTGATATCATAGTCCATTACATGGCATAACTATGAGCAATAAATACATATCCATATGAATAGAAATAATGACTACTGATTTAACCAAAATGGTGATTTAATTTTATTGAGAGGGTAAGGGGAGTGAAAGAGTATTCTCTGAGGAGCGCTGTTGTATAGTGAGAGAGCTATATACTCCTCTACAGAAACATCTATAACTAAGAAACTATAAAATAGCAGTATAACCACATCACTTAGAAATATAAAAGTGAATCCAGAAAAAAAATTAGGAGAGTTGAAAATGGTTGAGGGTTGGAGAGGGCAGAAATTGGGGTGAAGGTACAGATGCTATTTTTCATTTTAAGCCATTTAAAATTATCTGACTTCCAAAATTCTGCAAATTACACTGATAAAAAGAAAATATGAATTTTAAAACATTGGTAACATTATGTTAAGCTTGAACTTTTGCTCCTTTCCACTTCCAGCATTTATAGTAGAAAACTAAGTTAGCATTTTTGAGGAAGGGTACGTTAGTTCCAAACATTTGAAATTCCAAGCTGTTTTCGGTCTCTGTGTCCCATTTGCAGCAACATGGATGGAACTAGAGATTATCAAACTAAGTGAAGTAAGCCAGAAAAAGAAAGACAAATACTATATTCTATCACTTACATGTGGAATCTAAAATATGACACAAAAGAACTTATCTACAAAACAGAAACAGACTCACAGACATAGAGAACAGACTTAACGGTTGCCAAGGGGGAAGGAGTGTTGGGGAAGGATGGATTGGGAGTTTGGGACCAGCAGATGCAAACTATTATATATAGAATGGATAAAAAACAAGGTCCTACTGTATAGCACGGGGAACTTTATTCAATATCCTTTGATAAACCATAATGGAAAAGAATATGAAAAAGAATGTATATACATACAACTGAATCACTTTGCTGTACAGCAGAAATTAACACAGCACTGTAAATCAACTATACACCATAAATGCCAAGCAAGGACCTAAAGGAAAGGTGCATATTGATTGCTGCTTACAAGGAATGAGAGAATTGTTGGCCAAAGGTGAAAAATGAGGCTTTAGGCATCTAAAAATGGTAAGACTTTGAAAAATGCCAGAGCAGGCCTAGACAAGAAGCAGAGCTGGCCTGATGCAGCCACAGGTCCTAAAAGATCTTTGTAACCGTGGGGTATATTGGGCCTCTGTGGGGACAAAATTTTACCATCTCACCGTGACTTATGCTCCGGTTATTTATTGTTGCATGGTCCCAAAACTCAATGACTTAAGGCAACAAAAAATCACTATATTATCATCTATCATGGTTTGGGGGGTTGCCTGTGCTTATCTAGGCAAGTTCTTGCTCAATATTTATCATCTTGTTGCAGTTACATGGTGGCTGGGACCAGAGTCGTCTCAAAGGCTCCTTCGCTTGTGTGACTGGCCATTGATACTGGCTGTCAGATGAGACCTAAGCCAACATGTGGCCTCTCCTTGTGATCTGGTGCTGAAAGTCGAATTTTGGGAAATAAGATCTTTACAGAAGTAATCAAGTTAAAATGAGGTCATTCGGATGGACCCTAATCCAATATGACTAGTGTCCTTTATAAAAAGGGGACACAGAGACAGATATGCAGAGGGAAGACAATGCAGAGAGACACAGGGAGAATGCCTTGTGAAGATGGAGGGTTGGAGTGATACACCTAAGTCAGGAATGTCAAGGAGTGCTAGCAAACCACCAGGAGACAGAAAGAGGCAACGAATGATTCCGGCAGGAGTGTGGCCCTGCCAACACCTTGATTACAAACTTCCAGCCTCCAGATCTGTTAGATGATAAAATTCTGTTGTTTTAAGGTACCTTTCTGTGGTACTTTGTTATGGCAGTGCCAGGAAACAAATACACCTGGGTTTCCTTACAGCATGGCTGCTGTAGGCAGTCACTACATTTTACTCTTATTTAAGGAGAGGAAACATAGAACAGTTGATGGGAAGAGTGTCAACACTACACTGTAAGGAGAGCTTGTGGGGCTTCCCTGGTGGCGCAGTGGTTAAGAAGCCGCCTGCCAATGCAAGGGACACAGGTTCGAGCCCTGGCCCGGGAAGATCCCACATGCCGCCGAGCAACTAAGCCTGTGCACCACAACTACTGAGCCTGTCCTCTAGAGCCCGTGAGCCACAACTACTGAGCCCACGTGCCACAACTACTGAAGCCTGTACGCCTAGAGCCTGTGCTCCACAACAAGAAGCCACAACAATGAAAAGTCCGTGCACCGCAACGAAGAGTAGCCCCCGCTCACCGCAACTAGAGGAAGCCTGTGCACAGCAACGAAGACCCAACACAGCCAAAAGTAAATAAATAAATTTATTTTTAAAAAAGAAGAAGAGCTTGTGGACTGAGATATACTGTGTTGGCCAGAACAATTTAGAAGAGTTGAGAAAGATGGTAAGGCAGGGCTGAGGGTACCTCAAGGGCTGAGTTTGAAGGGAGAATGTTAAGGACAGCTTAGTTCACTTATTCTTCATAAAATTTGTTTTCCCCTGGGTAAATGTTAAGAGGGCTGTTGTGAAACAAAGAACAAAGCAGTGAACTCCAAGAGAATTCAGCTTTTCAGATTTGGAGCGCCTCAGATGTCCCCTAACTCCCATGCTCCCAATAAGCCAAAATACTATGAGAGAGATACAGTTATTACCCCCATGTGACAGGTAAGAAAATGAAGTGCAGTATGGCCGAGTCATTTGCTCGGGGTCCCACAGTAGTATTTGTGTTCTGAACCCCAAGCCAACTACAAAACCCACATTCTCAACTATCACATAAGTCACAACAGATCATCCAGAGGGTTGCACAGAACAGTTTAGAACTGTTGGCAGTGCAGAACAGCACAGTATTTTTTATCATTAATTTCCAAGATTCAAAAATCAGGAGAAAATTTATAAAAGCGAATTACAGCTGCTCTTGAAAAACTGGGATATCTGGCAACAATTAGTTCTTTTTATGCCACCTGCCTGGCCTCTCTGAATATTTGAGTGTGTAACTTGCATTTCAAAATACTGCCTCTCATTATACTTCATTATTTCCATACTTGTAGTAAAAACATTTACCAACTTGCTATTATAAACTATAAAATATACTGATTTGAACAATTTCTCACTGTTTCAGGCCACCTTTTATAGTGAAAATGTTAAATAGAAGAGAAATGAGCAAAAAGGCCCAGAAGGGGTAATTTATTAATTCATTGGTTAATTAATATATAGTCATATATATAATGGTTATTTAAAAAGCAAAATAACCAACAATAAATAAGCTAAATACATTAATTCAGTTTTTAAAAGGAAAATCTTATACAGTAGATAACTGTTGAGCTGTAATTTCTTTTTTAAAAATAAATTTTTATTGGGCAGGAGTTTAAGTATGAACTTGATAGAAATATGATGGAATAATAGTCAATATAATTCATTTTAAGCAAGTGTATGTTATCTTTTTATTAAAGACGAACTTACTACTTTACTTAAATGATATTCATCTCTTTTTATTATAATTTTATGTTTTGTTTTTGTTGGTGAATCAATATCAATCCCAGGGAACAGAAAAAACAAAAAAACAGTTAGTCCTGTTTCATGTGTTAACAGGAAAGTAAACTCCCTTTTATACAGGAAGGAAAGCCAAATGCTAATGTGGGAAAGAGTGTATTCTCAAATTAGTATGCTAGTTTTGGAGAAATGAGTCATTGCATCCTGATATTACTTACAGATCTATTTTCTTTGATACTCCCTTTAGAAGATAAGGATAAAAGAATATATATGAAATTTTAAAAATGAAATAAAAATCCAAAACTTTCTGTTAAAAGAAAAAATTTCTGAGAAATTTAAAAAACATGATTTCATGGAGAGACATGCCTTTGTGTGGAACTAGTTCTTCATAAAACCAGAGAGGGTAAATGAGAGGGAACACACTGAGACATTCTGATGGGCAGGTTAGGGCATCTAAGCCCAGGTACTTAAGCTTCCTAGTATGTCATCTACAAAGTGGAGGGTGGGGGACATACATTTAGCATATTTGCAATAAATGTGGAACATACTCTAAAAGAGTTGCTTGAGGTTATCACAGCTAGAGACAACAGGACAGGGCAAACTGGATTATTCATCCCTGGAAGACAGCTATGTAGAGACTAGCTCTACGGGTAGGCCAAGAAATGTAATTTGAGGGGCTCTAAACTATTCTCCTAGTCAAAATATTTCTTCATCTCCATAGCAACAACATATTCCACCATTAGACTGTTGAGACAAACATGGTGAATAGATTTTATCTTTCCTGCCAGATGAGCAAGTAAGAGCATGATTGAATGGTTGGGGACACTGTTCATGGATTCAAAAATGAAATATATTATGCTTCCATAGTTTAGTGGTAGCCTATGTTCCACATGACTGCCATGAAAGTAGGGGTGCAGTCTGCATCCCCAGGGCCTACTCCAATGCCTGGCGGCAGGTGAGGTGCTCAAAAATTATATTAAGAAAGAAAAGCAGGAAGAAAGGGAGAAGGACAGAAGCAAAAAATTAGGATTATGGTATTGAAAGTCCAGGTATTGAAATGGAAATAACTTACCTGGAAGGTGTGACTCATTATCTCAGTAGCATAAATCAATTCAATCGCTATTTTACCAGCTATTCAGCAGGAAGCAGCCCAGAAGAATGAGGCACAATTCTAGGAAGCCATTACTCTCACACACCGAAGGCAAGATGATGCCCTAAATGTGGTTCCTGGAAGGCCAGGGCAGCCTGAGGAAGCCAGGCTGCACTGGAAGAATCACAGCTAGATGTGGTAGGGAGAAAGACAAGTTATCTTCTCGGTGCTATGTTGGCTGAACTAGGAGTGTGACTCCCCAGAGAATGCATCACCTGAATGCTCTCTTAGTCTTACATTGTCACAAGAAAAACGTAAGCCTGAAATTTATCATGACAAGAATCCTTGCAGGGGCAAGCTATGAGCACCAAAGAGATGACAGCTTTGGCAGTTTCCTCAGCAACCAGAGGGCTGTCCTCCTTCGTTACACTCTCCACTCTCTCCTCTTCATCCCCTCCTGTAAAGTGTGTCGTCTCTTCCTGTCATCATCAGGAAAGTATGTACTGAGTTTACTTCCTCTTAGAGTGGGAAATGATATAGGGCGACACACAGTAAAAAGAATTACACAGGCACAATCCCTGCTCCTCCGAAATTTATCAAATGCAGGACATTAAAAAAGGAAAGAAAATGGTACAGCCTATTTATAGTGTATAAATTGACTAATATTAACTATAATTAACATTAACTGGCTAATATAATTGACTAATATTAAACTAAGTAGAACTTCATTCTTCACAATCCTTCTCCCTCTCAATTTTTTCTTCTACTTAACTAACCATATTTAAATATGTAGCCTCTACTTAGAGGGAGATAATAATTTTTGAAATAGATTTATTACTCTCCTCCTGAGGAAATAACACACCAAGAAAGTAACTCTTACTTGAGGACTGATTAAAGGAAACACGAGTCTCAAAATTTAATAATTGTGTGTACCTCTATGCACTCACCTCTGAAAAATGAGTATTGTGGCTCACCAGACTTACAAGATTAGTTCATATCTTTCAAGAAAGATAAGAATTTTATTTATTGATTCATGCATCATTCACTAAGTATTTATTGAGCATCTTATTATATTCTAGGCACTGTGCCAAGCACTGGGTTCTATGAGTTAAGTCTGACAAGATTTCTGCTCTCATGGGTTTTAAGTTGTCCAAGGAAGGAAGATGTTAAACAAAATTATTAAAATTTAGTACTGTTTAACAGGATTCAAATGTAATGTATACTGTTACCTCAGTTTAGTTTTATCAGAAGCTCCACGTTCCAAATTGAGATGTTGGACCCCTGTGAGGATTTGCAGGGGATGGTCTAAAAACAGATCTTGTGACTTTTAGCTCATGACTCCCCTCAAAGATTTATAAGAGCCTCGGGGATTCATGAGAGTTTGGAGAAATAGAAGACAGACATCTCTGGAGAGACAAGCTGAAGGCTCTGGGCTTCCCCTAGTCCCACCCGTTGTGGTGGGAGGGGCTTGCCTCCCCCTCACTGGGCTTAGTCACTTGAGAGGGGCTTTACTCAGGGATCTGGGCAAGTGCCCACTGGAGCTTGAGAAACCTATGGAAGAATATCTGACTCACCCTTGAAAAGCTAAAAGCTGTAAGGGCTTGGCTGGATGGGACTGATGCAGCAAAGCAACGAGACCCCAGTTTGAGTTGGGGGAGACCTGCATTCCCACCATCCAAGTATTTATTCATTAGCTCTTCTTGTTTCCTGGGGACTAGATGTCCTCCCCCCAGAAGGAGCTGACCTGGGATCCTAGTAAATGAGAACTCCTGAACAACCTGAGATCACTAGGACCCCAACGGAGACGAGCCAGCCTGCCAGCAACCCAGGCACTGAGGGGGGGAGGGGTAAGCAGACAGCTGAAGGAGAGACATTGACTTCTCATGCTAAAAGAACTGCAGTCTGAAAGTCTGCAGAGGGTCGGGGGGGTCTCTGAGAAACTCCCCCGACGTGGCCCCTAGGAGAGAAAGAGCAGCAACATGCATGGGCCTCTGCAGCCCCAAGGTCAGAGGACAACTGGTACAGCCACACAAAACCGTACTTGTTCCTAATCTACTCTTCCCAGGTTTTGACCATAGCGGAGTCACTGTCTCAGGAAAAAGTGACTGAGGACTGAGAGAAGAAGCTGTTCAAGTTTCAGACCTCCCAGCCGGAGGCAAAACTAAGCCAAGGGAGAATGGAGTTTTAACTTTGGTGTTTTAGTTTTAATATTTCACTAACTGGCCTGGAATGTGATTATCAGACGGGACTGAACTCTTTCATGTTGCTGTCAGAAAGAACTACTTTCTTAAGTAACCCCACGGCCTACCCGAGATTTTTTATTTTTTCCCGTGGTACACAGGCCTCTCCACTGTTGTGGCCTCTCCCGTTGCGGAGCACAGGCTCCGGACGTGCAGGCTCAGCGGCCATGGCTCACGGACCCAGCCGCTCCGCGGCATGTGGGATCTTCCCGGACCAGGGCACGAATCCGTGTCCCCTGCGTCAGCAGGCGGACCCTCAACCACTGCGCCACCAGGGAAGCCCCCTTACCCGAGATTTTACTGAGGTACGGGAAGAACAGATCCATGGAGTTTAAACAGAGTCACTTTCAAACTTGGACTTTACTGTTTCCCATATTCAAGAACTTCAGAGCACTGTGGACACATAAGAGGGAGAGCTAACTCAAGACAGATGGTCAGGAAAAACTGTGCTGAAGAAATAAATATTAAGCTTTGACTAGAAAAATAAATAGAAGTTATCCTAACCAAGGCAACAGAAAACTTATATTTTCTGGTATAGCACTTCATATGAAATGAGCAAAAATCACAAAAGCCTAAGTGATTGAGTTAAATTGTACACGTGGCATCCCAACTGACAAAAAAATGAACCCTCTTCCTCTGCTAGCTCGGGGGGAAAATGTTGTATCTATAAATCTCAAAGTTACCTTGAAGGACTGTTGCAGAGTTTTCCCTCCAAAGTAGCAACATAATATTAAACTTAAGCTCTTGTCTATCAGTTCAAATTCTTTCCTAGATAATCTAATTTCATGTATACACTTTACAGTAGGGCTTTCTAATAATTTCAAGGGTTATTCACTCAAAAACTTCCCTCTGATTTCCTGAGAAACGAGTCTTTGCAAGGCTATGTGGGAGATGTTGCAAGATACAAAGATTAAATAAATAGGCAGTAAGATCTAGTAGGGAAGAGAATATGTATAGTAATCAGTATTAAACAAGGTAGAAAGTGACAAAAGCTACGGGGGCAGGTGCGTTACTCAGAGTGCTATAAGTATTCAAAAGAATAATACATTTGAGGTGAACTTTATTCTATTTGGTAAATAAATGGTCATGATTTTTGAAACGACATAATTTCAACAAAGTGATATGGACAAGATTTGAGTATGTGGAGAACAGTATTCCAGTAACAATATAACAAGAAGCATTGATCTAAGAAAGTGCAAACTGGGTACAATTAATAGTGAGTTTGACTGAAGTAAAAGAATGGGAACAGGAAATGTTTCAAAGATGGAACTAGCTAATGCTAGATCTTGGGTGTGAGACTAAATTTAGACAATTCCAGACTGCTTCTAGAATCATTGCTTTATAAGCAATGAGGAGTCATTGAATGTTTTTTAGCAAAAGGTTGATGTGATCAGATCTATGCTTTTGCAAATCAGACTAGCAGGATATGTAAAATGGATTACAGAGAGAGCTGGCAGCAATGCTACTGTCATCATCCAGTAGCCTGAACCAGGGTAGGATAGCAGGGGTTTAGTGAGATAGACATTACATAGAATCAGAAAGTCTTGGTTAAGGCAAGGGAACAGGAGGAATCAAAGATGATGTCACCACTGAAAGTCTAGCTGATAGGGAAAACAAAGAAAATGGGAATTGGAGAAACGATGAAAAGAAAAATGAGTTCAGCCGCATAGCACAGGGAGATCAGCTCGGTGCTTTGTGACCGCCTGGAGGGGTGGGATAGGGAGGGTGGGAGGGAGGGAGATGCAAGAGGGAAGAGATATGGGAACATATGTATATGTATAACTGATTCACTTTGTTATAAAGCAGAAACTAACACACCATTGTAGAGCAATTATACTCCAATAAAGATGTTAAAAAAAAAGAAAAATGAGTTCAAATCTGGACATATTAAGTTTTAGGTACCATGTAAAGATTCAAATGGAGCTGCCTTGAAGGCAGTTAGAAATTTAAACCTAAAGCATAGGAGAGAAGGCAGGGCTGGGAACCTGAAATCATCTGCTGATCAATTATGATTATCATTTATTGAGATGCGCTGGACACCACGCTGAGTGCTTTACATGTATTATGTTATTTAAGCCTCACAACAAACATGAAAAGTGGACTTTATTATCCCACTGAGACCTCAGAAGTGTTAGAATTTTCCCAAAGGTTCTGACGCAGTAAAAGAAGAGCTGGGGTTATAAGCAAATGTCTAAATCCGAAGCATGTGATTTAGATGTGAAAGTCATGGGTTAACAAGAGAGTAGCTCTGCTTGTCCACCTAGGAGGCTGTCTAGTAGTTGGGCGGTAGGATCCGTACCCACCTTTTCTGGTGGAGGTAGAGAAGGGCCGCAGCACCCCCCATGCAAAGACTCAAGGCCTTTTCCTCCCTTTCCTTCCTCCTGTCATCTTTTTATTTCAAATGGGAAGAGAAAGGGACCACTGCCATAGGGGATGGTTGGATAGTTATGATAAAAGTGGATGCTGCTGTCCCTAAACAAGTCCTGGAAGAAGTCTTAGCCCCGAGTGTTTGAATTCTTTCTAGATATTTTTTAGATAATTTCTTATCTTTCATACCTTTGAATGCTCCTTTAAGTCCAGGCAGGGCAAGAAAAGTGCCACTTTGCAACTTATTATAAGTGTTCATGAATAACGCTCAGTGTCTGGCCCTATGGTGTGTGTCCCTGAAATCCACTGCCACCCTCAGCACTTAAAATGAACCGTCCAAACCAAATTGTATTGCATGTGGTAGTAGTTCATTTCAGGAGCCTGAGAACAAGCCACAGGAATCCAAGTTCCTCTTGTTCTCTCAGTGGACCTGGATCCAATTTAAACAAGATAAAGACAGATTTTTGATGCAGCTAACCTTAACTCACCAACCGACGCTTAGCAAAATCATTGAAAGACCAAAAAATCCCACACTGGTGCAGACCTGTTTGGGAAAAAGGATTACAACACAATCTTTTAAAAAATCCTTCCATTTTGACATGCAAGAATGGTTAAAGAGCCTGTCTGTACTGAAGCTCTACCTGTTTTGAAGTGAACATTAACAGGAAACTAGATTCTCCCTGATACTGTAGCCCCCAGCCCAGCGCTAAGCCCTGCTGGAGTGCAGCCACAGGACAAGCCACAGCAGCTCCAGCTCCTGCACAGACTGACCACACAGGCCGGGCAAAGGCTGACCTCCTCCCCCTGTGCTGCCTTCGTCTCCTAACAATACCTAGTATTTACTGACCTCTGATGTTTCAGGATCTATGTACCTTCTTATCTAACCCTCACAACAACCTATCAAGGCAAGTACTAGTTCATCTTCATTTTATATGTTCATTCTCAAGCATTTCTGGCTTGTGTAGAGGTTAATGTCAGTTACTCATACCTCTGTCCTTTCTGGTTCTAATCAAAAGAGAAGTAATGCAATGAACTGGTAAACAGACAAGGATCACAGTACTCACCTTTTTTATGGAGGCCTAGTCACCCCCCCCCCCCACCCCCCGACTACAGGGTCCCTGAAAGTACTGAATTAAAGTAATTTGGAATTGAAGCCAAAACAAACGAGGCTTTCTATTACCTCCGGCCAAATCTGAACCTTAGGACCAGCCACTGGAGTGTCCTGGGCTGCAGGTAGACTCTTGGTACAGCTCCAGCTAGCAGTGGTGTGATGGATTGGGGCCCATCTCAAAGAGCCAGATGTCAGCAGAAGAGAGTGCCTGAAAGCACAGGAAAGAAATAGCTTCTAGAAGGCAGGCAGCATGCCAGGTCTGTTTACTCTACAGAGCCCACTGTCTCTTTCTAACAATCTGCCAAGAAGAGAGAGAATACTATTTCTTGCTTTTAAATGTAGCTTTCAAACAGTTTTCAAACATAGCTACTCACTGGAATCACTTGGAAAGGTTTAAAAATATCAGTGACCTAGCTACACCCCAGACGGACTGAACCGGAATCTCTAGCGCACAAGTATTTTCTGAAGTTCTCTAGGCAATTCCAATACGCAGCATAGACTGAGAACCACCCCACGGGGTGGCCAGGTCACTAGGGGTAACCCCATCCACTCTTAATGCAGCCAGTCAAGCACTTCTGAGTGGCTACTTTATGCTGAGCAATATCCTCATTACAACTCTGTGAGGCAGGTATGATAATCATAGCATTTCACAGATGGGAAAAGTGGGACTTGGAAAGGCTAAGTGACAGACCTGGGATTACAAATTTAGTATGCTGTCTCTCCTGAGCTGGATACTGAACCACTATACACTTTGCTGCTTTTTGTGGATGCCATGCTCCCAGCAATCTCTCCAATCAGTTAATACGTTCTTCTTCTTTTGTAGGGAGAAACATACAAGTGTTGGAGAAACTGGAAGAGTTCATTCCAATATGTGCTCCTTAAAGAGAGCATAAACCCCATCTGCGGAAGTTGAAGAAAAAGAATACAAGTTTCCAACAACTAACATTTGTAGCGATTTGAAAAACATGTGTGTTACAGGGTACTAAATCAACAGGCAGTGGGGGTTAATTGTCAAGCAACTAAAGTCAAACAGCAATTTTTTAAACAGAATCAGCTGAATAGTTTTGAGCAGCCCTCTTTGGTACCCTGAGACTGAGAATAGGAAAACTGGATGGCATAGTTCTGCTGTGAAGATAAGACTAAGGACTGTGAAGGAAGGTGCCATGGGAGATTATGCAAACAAGAGACTCAAAGCTGCTTGTGTACGTCCCAGTGACAATACAAGCTGAGCAGAGAAAAACAAGAACACAGGCTAGAAGACTGGGAGGGGCTGGAAGGCTGTAGGAGACGTGAGGTAAATTTCACATCCTGAGACAGTCTGAAGATGAAAGGTGACACATGACCCCATAACTCAAATATTTTAAAAGGTGAAGACAAAAGAGAATTCTCTCTCCCCTTATTCCATCTTTTTAGAACTCTGCAAAGGTAAAAAGTAATATAAATTGGATCTTGCTTTATACAAGTTTGCTGAAAGTGTGCAAGTGTTAGTATGTCAATGTATTAATTTTGCTAACAGAAATTTTAACACTGAAGAGGATTTAAATCTCTTCTTCTAGAGAGCAAATAAGTACTCTAATTTATTCTTTTCACATAATGAATTTGCAGGACACTGGCATATATCATAATTTGATCCAAGGGAAAAATATATCTCATTACAATAGTGTGTTGGAACACCTGATGAGCAAAAGAAAAAGAATTCCTATACACAGATGTGTTTCCTTGTTTTATTCTCTCAAGTCTGAATCATTACTCCCTTAAGAGAAGAGGGCTGAAAGGAGGACAAGAGACTTCACCCATCTGTGCCAGGACAGAGCTGGGTGGAGCTTGTGAAGTAACAATTTGCATCTTCAACACTATACACATTACCTGCTCCTTGAGCTGCTGGGAAACTTTTCAAAGTGTTGCAACTGGCAAAAATCAGGTTAAATCAACAGGTTGTTTTCATTTCTGGTGAAAGCTTACATAAGGGTTAAATTGTAAAATGCCCTCACACTGCTTTACAATAATTGAAAATGACTGGATATATATTACATAAGTTTTAACAGTGCTAGTCTGCAATTCAGCGATGTCTCTGGAATGGAAAAACAAACTCTAAATTGATTTGTTGTATGGTCAACTCCTTCTCACTGGGGTCACCAATCAGTTCACCTGTGACTTAACTCTATCCATTGCCTCCGCCCCCCCAACACACACACACACACACACCCCAATACTTAGACCAGGTAAAACTTTTAACACATTACAATTAAATTCCCGAGACCCTGGTATATTATGACCTAGACAGCAGGCACACAATATTAATTGAACAAATAAATTCTGCCTTTTTTATTGTATTAACTTTTACTGTGTTTATGGCTATCCTTAAGAAATTTTCTAAAATGAGTCTTTGCTAAAAAGGATATAGAAGACATTTATTCACATCATGAAATGAGATCAGGAACCAAAAAATTAAGATCTTAAAACATGTTTCTTAAGTTGCCATAAAACTCACATTCTGAAAAATCTGAAAATTATTTTTTTACACTTCGGGGGTTGCTTTCAAAGATTATGTGAAAAGAGATTAATAGCACTTTCCTTGCCACTGATTTTATGTATTAATCAAAAATGGTCAAATGTCAGTAATTTCATATGGTTCTACTTGACTAGAATCATTAGACAGATGAAAAACCGTAATATTTACACATCAAGTGAAACAATGCAAGCCTCTGTATTCCAAAAAATCTTTGCAGGAGAGAATGACCTCAGCTACTCTGAAATGTGCTTAAACAACACATACTCAGCACCAGGGCTTATGGTGCTAGCTTTCCATATTTAAGGGTGCTACTGGTGAGGCTCAAAAGTCAGATCCTGACTAAGCTTCCTCAATGCACACTAAACATGGGTGTTAGAGTAAGTCACATGTAATTCTGGGGTGATAAGAGGCAGGGATAAAATAAATAACTTCCAAATCCAAAAATGTCATGTTGGTCAATAATTTTAAAATCTCATTCCCCAAAGTGTGCTGTGTTTTGTTCACTTAGCTTTTCTACCTTCCACAAAAGGTGCTGAAAGGCAATGAAACTTCAAGAGTTAGGAGGAGGTAGAAAACTGAGTAACTAGCCATTTCACAGGCAATAATCGGCTGCAGAGTAATACTGGCTTTGTTGTAAGTCAGAAGCCCACTTGATTAATACACAACATAAACACCCACAGCCATTAAATGACTTTATGAAAAACTAGCCATGTTAAGTATGATACACAATGATCACAAAACTACTTTGAAAACATGCTTTAAAACGCTGAAGCATAAGAAATAGTCTCTTATTTTCTAATGGGAGCAAGGGGTTCCCACATTTTCTGGATGATAAAACAGAGACCCAAACACTGGACATAAAGTAGGCCTATAGAGCAACAATGCATTTCCTACAGAAAATCACAAAATCCTCATTCAGAATCCTGTACTTCTTTATCCTAAGGTACTGAGATTTAATCAACTCAGACACTATACACAATTCTGAGTCTCTTCTCATTTTTTTATTTTTTAAAAAAAGACAGATCTAGGATTTTGTAAGAAATTATTACTAAGTTACATTTTTTTTAAATCTGTCAAGTACTACAGTAATGGAATAAATAAATAAGATTTTTTAAAGTTCAATGTTTACAGACATATTTATAAAAAAATGACTGAATTAGAAGACATTAAATAATGTTGATACACACCAGGAAGGGATTAGGCAAGGAAAGGCACATCATTTCATCACAAGAAATAAAGACCATAGTTGGAAGTTAATGACCAGCCAAAGCTTTAGATCTTATGGTAGTTTTCCTAGCTCCAGAGGGTCATTATGGTGTAACCTTCTTTATGGTACTTAGCTGAAATAAACGTATGGCAGTTGGAGAATTTTACTCTGTGACCCCAACGTAGTGTTTAAAAAAAGCACTCTTTTAGTAAGTCTGGTGTGTGAGGAGGGAAGGAACAAAAATCCAAAACAGTCTGGCGATACTAAAAATCCTATTGACGTATTAAGGAGAGTTTTTTTTAAAAAGTAAAATAAGGTTAATCCCCTTCTCTGGCTGAACTGGAATTCTTGCAGTTACAAAGTTAAAATTCCATGTAAACACTTCCTTTCTTGTAAACAGACACAGTACAGATAAACAACTGAAGATATTTCACCTCAGATGAAGTTATATGCCAATATTTAGAGAAAAAGATCTTAGATAATTTCCTTATGTTAGATAGCCTAAGTCCTTGAAAATAGCCTGGCTGACTGGCTATCTACAAGAGCAAAGTGAACGTAAGTTTTGACAATGATTGTTTCCCAAACAAACTAGAGTTTCCAGTTAAACAGATACTTTATCCAACAGACCTCAGCAGAACTTGCTTTGGGTCAGCCTCCTACTACCAATTTTCTTTCACAAATTTGTGCCAAGAGTTTACCCAATTTTTTTGTCTGGACTCTGAACCTAGATTAGTTTGACTGAAAGATGGAATCACTCAGGTTCCATATAAATTTTAGTGGTATTAAGAAACAACTGTCTGTGTGAATAAATAAAATGGATTTTCAGGATAAAATGAAAATTAAAAAAAGAGTTAAATTAAAAACAACTGGGGGGCAGATAAGGGAAAATATTAATATCAAAAAATCATAAAAATGGCAATTGTAAAGCAGGCAGCTTCCCACTCATGCCACACGATATGCCTTCATTAAGGTGTACTCTTTCCGGTTGGTATGAGCGGCCCAGATGAAGAGAGCAGAAGCCATGAACTGTAAGGGAGCTGAGACACAAGCCAGGCAGAAGGACCATCCAAATTCGCCAGACACATTCTCAGGCAGCTCTAGTTTCTGGTGGAGTAGTTCGATTCCAGCAACGTAACAGCTCACTGAGCCCAGTGTACACAGACCTTGGAGGAAAATTTAGAAAAAAACAAAAACAAAAAAACATAGCTAGATAAGAGCATGGTAAGAGCTTTCCAGGCAACACAACAGGGCAGTAATATGGGATCCCTAAGGAGACAAGAAGTAGGTAAAACTAAGTGTGATGACAAGACCCACCTGCAAGGAGATGGAGAATGCCTGTGGCAATGGTGGGGTACAAGCTTCGGCAGATACAAGCACAAAGTCCAATCAAAGCCCCAAAGCACATCAAACCTAGACTAACAAAAGGTAAAAGGAACTGGCAACGCCAAAGATCTGATTTTAAAAAAGAGAGAGAGAAAAAAGAAATGTTACCATGATTTCAGTTTTCTCATAATGGCAATTTCTTTCATATTCTAATTAGAACTTTTCTCAAAAAGTGAGAATAAAGTATGCTAACATTGAGGTTTTTTCCTAAAGCACATTATTCAAAACAATGCTAACTTTCTCCTGATAAAAGTAAAAGGACACTAACAATTAACTGTTACTGAGGGCTTCCTGTGTGTCAGGCACTGTTCTATACATGCTTTGTGTATTAAACCCCCAAAATCTCTATGAAGTAGGTACTATTACTATAATCTCCATATTATAAATGAGGAAACTGAAACAGGAGGTATAAATAACTTGTACAAGGTAACACAATAAGTGGTAGAACCAGATTTGAAGCAAAACATTCTGGCTCTACATACAAACAAATTTAAGTCCTCACAGGATCTTAAGACAGGAATAACAAGCAAATGAATAGAGATTATAAAAGACCTGTTAAACAAATATACATAAAGCACAAAGCAGAGGATCTGGTATATACCAGGCACTCAATAAATCACAGTTTTAATTATCATAAATTCCCTCAACAACATGGGAAAAAAAGCTGATGACTTTACAAAGCATCCCATTACATTTTCAAATTATTTTAATTATTATCAGTGTAGTAACATCAACTTCAAACCAAACTTTACCTTTTAGTGCTAGTTTTACTTTCTGGAACTATATAAAAGTCTTTTCTCTAACTTCCCTTCAAACTCTGTTAGTAATAAACTTCTTCCTATGCATTTACAATGCAAAATTGAATACTTGTCATTTATTCAATGTTCCTTCTCATGACGTGGTCATTCTTCCAGGCAAGCTCCAGTAACCCTCTATATAGCCTAGAAACTAGGTCCAAATATGAAGACAGCATTTCCTAGGCCGCCTGACCATCAAGGAGTAGAATGCTCGTAATAATTATTTTCATTTGTTTTTGACATCTACACCTTGGTTACTACCACCTAAGACTGGATCAATACTTCAGCAGGCCTGATACTTGTTGACTCATATAAAGCCTGCAGTCAACTTTTTTCACATATCCCGATCTGAACTCAGATAAATGAAGTGTTTAACTTAAATATAAAAATGTATCATTTATCCCTGTTAAACTTCCTCTTTAAATGGGCCCATTAATAACATCTTTTGGATGGTCTGGATTCTGTCACCCAATGTATTAGCTGCTCAACTTCATAGTTGTGATTTGGTAAGTATGTATCTAACTTCTAAAATGTGTTATCAACAGAACAGAGTTTGTTGGGATAATGTTAAAGACCTTATTTCAAGTTGACACAATGTACAATGTCATCCTGTTCCAAAAAGAGTTCAACGAAAGGGAAATAAAATTATTTTCTTTTTTTCCCAATTGTCTTGCTGCGTTCAAACTACTCACAGGTCCGAAGCAGATCGATCCCACTATTGTGGTTTCCAGGATCAACAAATTTCTCCTCGAACTGCTCATTTAGCGTGAAACTGATACATTTTGTGACCATATCAAATGACTCTGGAACGAGAATAACAATGATTGCTTGTTGTTTTAATTTTAAACATTTAACAAAAATCTCTTTTAGTAATTATTCTCTGAAATAAAAAGTGATATGGAAAAATGTTCTCAGGGGAGACAGCAACCTCTTTGGTCCTGAGTGACACACAGGCTTCACCAATGTCCAAAGGACCAACGGTTCTCAGCAGCAGGCTTAAGACATGGGTTCAGGGAGGAGCAGTAAAATGAATTAGAATAGGTAGTAAGAAGACTAGGAAGAAGCAGTGGACAAAGAAACTTTGATCTTCTCCCCCAAACCTACTCCATCAGCCATGTTCCCCATTTCAGGTAATGACAATTCCATTCTTCTTGTTCCTCAGACCAGAAACTTTATAGTCATTCTTGCCCATATGCAATTCCATCAGGAAATCCCAGAGGCTCTACCTTCAAAATATATCCAGAATCAGGCACTGCTCAGTACTACCATCCTGGTCTTGAGTCATAATCATCTCTCACCTGAATTGATGCAATAGCCTCCTAAGTCTCCTGGCTTCTGTCTTGGCCAGCCACCTGTCTGTTTTCAGCACATCTTCCTAGGTGACCAGATTATCTTTCCTCTGCACAAAGCTCCCCAGTGGCTCCATCGCACTCAGAGTAAAAACCAAAGCCCTCGTCACACCTAGAGAATCCTGCGTGATTTGCCCTACTCCCTCTCCCAGGATGTGTCTCTGACACACACCCAACTCTTCCCCCAGCCCCCTCCTTCCAGCCCAGGGAATTCCTTGCTGGTTCTGGAATACTTCAAGCATGCTCCCACCACAGGGCCCTTGCAGTTGTTCCTTCCAACCTAAATGATTCTCCCTGCCTCCACAACTACCCATATGGTCAACTCCTTCACCTTTATCAAGTCTTTCCTCAAGTGGTATTTTCCTGTTGCAGCGTATCTTGCCTTTATTATTCCATAGCATAACTTATGCCCACAAACATCCCCTTCCCTATGTATTTCCAAACCCCCTTTATTGTGCTGTATTTTTCATAGCACATGTCATCTTCTACTATCTTATTACTTATTCTGTTTATACTATTATACTTATTGTTTATTGCCTGTCAGTCCTTATCAGAATGTTAGCTCCCCTCGGGGGCTTCCCTGATAGCGCAGTGGTTGAGAATCTGCCTGCCAATTCAGGGGACACGGGTTCGAGCCCTGGTCTGGAAAGATCCCACATGTCGCGGAGCAACTGGGCCCGTGAGCCACACCTACTGAGCCTGCGCGTCTGGAGCCTGTGCTCCGCAACAAGAGAGGCCGCGACAGTGAGAGGCCCGCGCACTGTGATGAAGAGTGGCCCCTGCTCGCCGCAACTAGAGAAAGCCCTCGCACAGAAACGAAGACCCAACACAGCCAAAAATTAATTAATTAATTAATAAAATTTTAAAAAAAGCAGCAGAGCAATAGTGTTAACTGGAGCTTTAAAAAAAGAATATTAGCTCCCCAGGAGTAGGGATTTTTATTTGTTTTTTCCCCTAATGTACTCCAAGATCCTAGGCCCTGGAACATGAAAGAATGCACTAAATATTTGTTGACTGAATAATAAACGATTGCTAAGATTCAAATATCAAGTGCTCCTATGCTCTCATAAATAGAATTGAACATTTTAAATAAAATTCAACCAACTTTCACCTCTTCCCAAACTACTTTCTTTTTTCCATACAAAATCACAACTATCAGCCTTCCGATGTATGGTAACTCAAGCCTGTTGTGCTGTGATTTGAATATAGTGCTTCCCACCAAGAGCCCAACAGAAGTAGGCATAAACAGAAACAATTTATAAAGCTGTTCCTTACAGAGAACTCTAAAGCTTCCATCTTAACAACTGGAAATTAAAAATTTTAAATGTTAAGAATGCTTACAAAATAAACCTGAGAGGCAGTTTCTTAGATTTTTTTTTTTTTTTTTTACTTCTGTAATGGATATTTTTAACCTAAAAACTCCATCAAGATTGTTGTAAAACAGTCTCAAATATGCAGACTTAAACACAGAACTGGTGGAATTATACCCTCTAAGATTTAGTGGGCAAATGATAATATCAACTAAAACACAGCTACATATAAAATGACTATCAATTCATATGTGTTGACTTCATTTTGGATACTAGTTCTTTTTACCAGTTACTAAGTATTTGAAATCTTCCAGTGTTCTTTTCCAATTATTTTCTCATGACATGTGAGTTTAATACAAATATTTTAATGAGTGGGTAAATAAGTACAAAGATTTACAATGATTTTCCCAAGATAAGGACAGTTACTCATCCAACCAATATTAATGAGTATGATGGTAATTCATGGAAGCTGGGGAGGGAAGTGACGGGGAGAAAAGAAATACATAAGATTTCTTTTTTTGGGGAGAGAAAGAACCCACAAACCTGCTTATACATAACTGGGCCATCATCACATCACTTTCTCTATTATAGAGTAGGTAAAGGAGACAAAACTTAAAATAAGAGAAATACCTGTCCTTTCAGGTGGGCTGTACCAGTATGTGTTTTGGGGTATAGTGATACACCGTCTCCACAATCCCACTGTGCCGTTATTTCGGAAAAGCGCATCATTATAAGTCTTTTCATCTGCCTCATCACTAGCAAAGTCAGTCCAGATACTTTTGTTCAAATCGCTGGAATTTTCTTGAACTGGACTTCGATACTCATACCAGAAGTCTGTGCCAATTGAGGCCGCCATGTAGATGGTAGAAATGAGGCTAAGCACACAAGCAATTACAAATGCTGTAGCAAAACGGTTATCCATTCTGGCATTCAGACTGCTCTGTTTAAAAGTTGAAGAAAGAACAAAAGTTAGACTTCAAGGACAAACACAGATTTTGAAAGGAATTATGTCAAAATCACCCTTTACCCTATTCCCCCTCCCAAGGCTCTTTAAAGTAATGTATAATCATTAATGAATTTTAAAAAAAAAGGAAGCAAGCATTTTTTAATTAAGTTCAAAACAAAACTCATTATCACAAAAGTACTTATTGAATGCTCACATACCCAGGATGCTACGGAGACAGAGGTCTTGTTCTCTAGTCTATCACCTGCACACTAAAACAGACAACACTGAAATGGACATACACATTACAGATACAAACAATAGACATGCCCAGAGTCAGCAATGTACCTTGCATACATTTTTAATGACAGACTGCAGAGCATTAAGTGTTCTGGGTCTGAGTGTGAAAAAAGCATAGGAAAAGGAAGCAGAGGAAATCGGCTCCTCCCAGTTTCCTCTGCATAGGGAAACCTTCTAAAACAAGGTTACGAGTAAGGAGCTATTTAAAAGACAGGTGAAAATGTTTGTTAACCCAGAAAGAAAGGTTGTTCCAGGCGCACGGCATAGCAAAGAGAATAACAACATATAATAATGCTAGATTCTAATCTGCCCCTAATCCATTAAAGCTAAGCCAAGCTCTTTTACGCTGCCAAAGTCTTCACTCCTATCTACTCTACCCATTCCTTATACTTCTGAACCTCCTCATCTGCAAACTAAATGATCCCTCCTCAGCCAGAAAGAAAACTCTGGATTAGGCAAATATTAACACTCCCAAGGCGTGGACAGGGCTCACTGGCAGTAGTAAATGGCCGCAGTAAAATGACTCAAGGCGGATCAAGCTTAGTCAAATACTGCAAGTATATACCATGACCGCGCCAAACACCTTAAAAAGGAGCACGAAAACGGGCTCGCAAACTGGGGTTGCTGAGTTTGGGAAATGGTAAGTGACTCAGGAGAGATCAGAGCAATTACAATAATTAACGATAACTCCAGAAGTTGGGTTTGTATTTTTATTCTTTTTAATCCTTTTTCCTCCCGGTGGCTCTCAAATGACCTTAAAAGGTCCCGAACACCGGGAGCGGCGTTTCGCCCAGGCCGGACGCCTGGCTCTGTCACCTCGCGCGGCGCACCCTGGGGTCGGGGGTGGTCGAGACCAGGCGGAGCTGCGGCGGGGCAGCCCTCCGCGGTCCCCGGCCAGGGGCCTCAGGTACCCGAGCAGGCCCCTCCCCGGACCACTCGGCCAAGGGAAAAGCCCCGCCCCAGGCCCCCGCGCAGAACCCGCACAGCCCCGGCCGCGCCCGGGGATGGGGCCCCTCTTCAAACGGATGGAAACACCGAACGGCTACGCGACCCCCGCCCGGCGACGTCGGCCCCGCTCACTCACCGCCCATCCTCCTGCTCCGCCAGCTTCACCCTCAAGCTCAAACCACAGCACCCTACTCTCCCCGCGCCTTCTCTGACGCACTTCCCTGCAGAGCCCGCCCCCTCCATAACTCCTGCGCCTCCGCCTCCTCCCCGAGCCCGGCCTGGCCCCGGCGCCGAGGGGGCTTGTGGGAGTTGTAGGAGGGACAGAGGAAAAGCTGCGAGAGGCGGTGGACGGCATTCTCGGTGCCGCGCGGCGCATTGTGGGAGATGTAGTTCCGCTCCCTAGGTGAGCAAAAGCGAAGTCTGAGCAGATGGATTCTTAATATTTTACTAAGGAAGGGACGAAGGTCCGCCGAGTAAGGCGACCTATTTCCGGTCACTACTAGTCATTAATTGTGACGAATATGACTCAGATTTTTCCAGTCCTGTGCTGTCCCTACCACCACCCTGCTTATGAACAGCAATGTGATTGTACTTTTAAAATATTAACGCATTGATTTTCTCTCCCACAACCTCACTCCCATTGCAGCAGATAGTCTTTCTGGTTTTACTGTTTACGTTTAGACTAAGAAGGATGTAACCTGACAGAAGGTATCCAGCTAGAATGTAATGACATTCTTCGGGTTTCAGATAGTTTTTGTTTGTGGCTGCTTTCTCTTTGTGGCAAGTGATATTAGTTTTCTCTTTATTGCAGTCAATAAAAATAAAATAAATTACAAAATAATAATTTATTTTTAAAATAAATTACAATTTGTTGAAGAAAAATATTAAATTAATTTTAAAATAAATTACAATTTGTTGAAGAAAAATATTAAGTTAATACTGAGGGTCCCAGATATGTCAAAAAAGTGAATAAAGAAATTTATGTAGTATGAAAAAGACTGAAATTTGGAGAATATTGCCTTAAGCAGATAAGGTCACGGACAACCTCAGAGATTGCAGATGACTGTATGGCACAGAGGCAACAAAATGATTCTAAGCCTTCAAGTACTGCATAGAAATCCACAGGCAGGAAGCAGGGACATCTTTTTAGTGATGTGTGTGGACTCATGAATGTGCTCTGAGACCAGCAAATGACAGGTTTCTCAACAGATACCTACAGAGACGGCCAACTGAAGGAACAGAGGGGCTCTCAAACCCTTCCTCGTCCCCCAAATGCCTTAGAATTTGGCCACAGCACAGGAGAAAGGTGGGAGGCCCAAGTGGATACTAAATTCCTACCCCCCTGACAGACTGAAGGCATATCATTTGTTTCTCTACTTTTAGCTATAGTTCTTTTGCCTGAATGGCTGAACTGATATTCACATCCAGTACCTAATTAAAATAAAGTAATAGCCGAATATAATATTCAAATATGACTGAATTTTCATGTAGAATATCTGGTCATAGGAGAAGTTTGTCAGAGACACCAACTAGAGAAAATGGAGGAGGTGCCCAGGCAAATTGTTAATGTGCAGTAAGACTCCTCAATGCGTGTATTCACCAGGAAATGTTTTCATCCATTGGCTTCATTAGAAATCCCCTACCTTCTCTCTCCAGTGGAGTGGAACTATCTCTCCAGTGAAGTGACATGGTAAATAAAACCAGGTTAAAGAGAAGTTTAAAAAAGGAAGAGGAAGACAGCACCTCAGTTCACAAACAAGGGAACTGAGCCCAGGGAATAACTGACTTCAAGCTTGAATACTGGGGCGAGCTGACTAGCTTTGTGACGTTAGACAATTTACTTAGCCTCTTTTAAGTCTCAGTTTACTTTTCTCTTAATTATGATGTTGACAGTAGCACCTATCCTGCGTGATCATTGTAAGGATTAAATGAGAAAATACACATAAAATACCCAGCCCAGAGCCTGGAGCGTAGTAAGCAATTGTTAAATTATTAGTGTTTGCAAATATTTGTTCAACACCTGTAATCTTTGAGTAGGATCAGTACTGTATAAACACCTTTTTAAAGCTCTTAATTCCCCTGGAGGCTGGAAGTAAGCCATTTATCTTGGTCCCTGCTCACATCAGGAGGTTTATGAACCTCTGGACTAACTGCCAAATGACTAGGAAAGACTTTCCAGGACCAGATTTCAGGCATCCTTACCTCCGCTCAGGAGATTCCCAGGCTGGGCTCATAGCATACGTAAGTCCTCATGATTCAGAAGATGGATGTTCCTGGGGAGACCTGCAAACAACGATGACACTTCCATCCATTAAGTCTGCAGAATGCCTAGGAAACGCACAAGACACATTTCAATCAGCAATTTGGTATGGACCTGGAAGTGTCTGCATGCTTGAGGTTGTGACCATCCGGCCCACTCAGCCCAGAGGACGTGAACCATCTCGTCATACCTAGTACCACTAAGCACACAATGGTATTTCTGATTTATCTCTACATCTTGGGTGTTTCTGTCTTCTATTTGTGCAGCTGGTCGTGTGGATAGGCAAAATAAATCCTTAATGAATTAATGGAGTTAAATGTCTGTTTCCATTTCTTACTGCACTGTTTGGGAAACAGTAGCTGCCTGACATATTTTCACAAATATTAAAGATGATTTAGTACAACCAAATACAGATTACAAAATTTAGATTTAAAGGCAAAGTTGAACTAGACCTCTGGCTTAATTTGTTAAGGATGGTTCTAGTTTCAGCAAGAAGGTGTTATAATTACACTATACTTTAAATAAACCAAATAACTGAAAATCTAGATATGCAGGTATTATAACTTGTTTATATTATGTGCTTACAAAACAACTCTTTATGCAAGAATTCCCTTCAATACCAAATTCCCTAATATATTTACATATTATTTTTAATTGTACTTTTTTTAGAAATTAAAAATTATGTTTAGCAAGATATATCTACATTATATTTTTCTCATATAGCTTTGTTTTTGTTTTGTTTTGTTTTGTTTGCGGTATCTACATTATATTTTTCTCATATAGCTTTGTTTTTGTTTTGTTTTGTTTTGTTTGCGGTATCTACATTATATTTTTCTCATATAGCTTTGTTTTTGTTTTGTTTTGTTTTGTTTTGTTTGCGGTACGCGGGCCTCTCACTGCTGTGGCCTCCCCCGCCGTGGAGCACAGGTTCCAGACGTGCAGGCCCAGTGGCCATGGCCCACGGGCCCAGCCGCTCCGCAGCACGTGGGATCCTCCCGGACCGGGACACGAACCTGTGACCCCTGCATCGGCAGGCAGACTCTCAACCACTGCGCCACCAGGGAAGCCCCAAAGTGATTCTTAAACACACTAAAGTTTAGAGTCCCTGTTCTAATTTATACATCTTAACCAACTTTATACATTATGCTTTGTTATTATTTTGGCTAACTTTTAAAAAAGTTTAAAAATCACCTCTAAATTTGAACTTCTTAGAAGTCTTCTGGCCTGGATCTCAGAAATTTTTAGGAATTAATTTAGACTTCTGAACCCTCTCTTATTCTGTGTCCCAATTCCTGAGATACGTTCAGAATTGGCTGAAATGTTGAAAATGAGGAGAGAGTAAGTTTTTGTCCACTGAGGCATCTGCTCAAGTGGATATACTATCATCATTCAGCCAAAGCTGTGACTACAAGCCCCTGCTGCACAGGTGGATTGAAGGTTTTGTGTGAATACAGCCACCCCAACTAGCACTATGATATATTACTTCTTTTTTTTCTCTATCAACCACTCTCACCCCATATTAGAAAGGATTCATTAGATTAGGTAGCAGATAGTACAGCAGAAAGAAACCTCTGTTCGTACATGGTCTACTGATATGTCCCAGAATAAAAGGCAAAGATCATGAAGCAAACTATATGTTTTTCATAAATCTTATCAATCAGAGTGATTATATATTCATTTGTTAGAAACACTCTCTTACTTGAGTATCATAACATGTATAACCATTTAAATAGTCCAGTTTGAGAGCTCTGTTTATAGTCTAAGAGTTAGTGATTTTTTTTTTTATTCTGACAGTAACTTGGAGAGTTTAGTGCAATATATCATGCCAAATTAAGTGGAACCTATTTGCTATTATCAGTGTTCTCCCCCACTTTATTTGTTGGATTATTTCCCTTGGTACCTCATATTTATGTAAACAGCAGTGATATTAGTATTTTAGGCACACTTCAGGCTTCTTCATAATAGTTGATTTCATCTGGATTTAGGTGGTGTACAGCAAAAATTGTATTTATTTATATTGGTGTCCCTCATACCCAGCACAGTGTCTGGCATACAATAGGTGGTCAGTGTACCCAGCACAGTGTCTGTCATACAATAGGTGATCAATAAATGTTTGTAGATCTGGACTGAATTATGCTTGAGTTTTGAGCCATTTGCAATGAATAAGGACTTTTCACAAACTTCTCCAACAGCTTCTACTTTCCATGATTACTGTTTTTTTTGAAACAGCAAAGGTCTGAGTTGCTGCATGTTTTCTAATCAGAATGCATATAGCCTTCCTCCTTTTTCTTTGTCCATCTGCATTTCCCACTATCTCTGTCTTCTTGCATATTGCCTTGGCTGGAGGTGTAGGATACATGAATTACCCAACAAAACTTTAATGCTGTGGACCTATGACAACCATATTTTGGAGCTACATTATTCTTCTTCCAGCAGAAGTATAAGTCGTAAAATTTTAGAGATTTAAATGACATTAGTGATCATCTAGTACAACCATTTTACTAATGAGGACACTGGGGCCCAGAAAAAGATCATCTACCAAAGATTCACATTGATAATTTTAAAATAAAGGACAATTTAAATTTAAAATTCTCATCCATGTATGGTCCATTCTCTGTCTTTCGGAAGCATGGACATCTGAACAACTATAGTTTGTTGCTCTGTGTAACATTTGACAGGAATTACTAAAAGGAAAGAGCCCACATGCCGCAGAAGATCCCACATGCCGCGGAGCAGCTAGGCCCGTGAGCCATGGCCACTGAGCCTGCGCGTCCGGAGCCTGTGCTCCGCAACGGGAGAGGCCACAACAGTGAGAGGCCCGCGTACCACACACACACACACAAAAAAAAGAATCATTTTGAGGGCTTATTAAATATAAAGTCCTAGACTCTACTCCTAACAACTCTGATTCAATAGATCTGGGATCAGCTTCAGAAAGCTACAGTTTAGTAGGCATCCCAGGTGACTCTAACGTGGGTAATGTGGTCTGGCACCCACAGGTTCAAAACAATGACATTAAGAGGCCAAAAAAGACTTTAGTTAGAAAAATACTATAAGCTAGAGGCCGGTGGAAAGTTATCGATGGTCTCTGCCTTCAAGCTGCTCATGATCAGCTCAGGAGGTCAGACGCCAAAACAACTTACCATGTAAAATGAGATAATAAGTACTTTAGAAGCAGTGTTGTAAACGTTCTTAGAGAACACAAAGCTGAAAACAATGATCTCTGCCAGGAATGAAGGAGGAAAGCTGAGCGTGTTTTTTTTTTTTTTTTTTTTTTTCTGAAAAAACAATTCTTAAGAGGTGACATGTGTCCTGTAATTCAGTTACTGATATTTATGGTTTACTCTTTTTTTTTGGTCATCACCTTGTTCATACTGCCATTTCATATGCTTATGGTGTCCAGTGTTGTTTTTGAGTTTTGGTCTGTGCGTAGCTGGTTATTTTACTGTTAGTTTCCTCATGTTTATTTCAAAGAGCATTCAAAATTAAAAATGATTGTAGTTCCTAATTTATTTAGAACTATGACCTCCCCTACTCTATCTAGTTAGCTTTTATTGTGGGTTCTGTCTCATAATAGCTCTGTACTCTTTGAGCTATTAAAAGACCAGTACTATGCTGTGTGTTCCCTTTTTTGACTTAAAACACTTAATTTATTTTCTAACTTGGGTCCCAAGATACTGTTGATCCATGATGGATATTCTCATACTGCAGCATTCCACCACTAATTACCATAATCCAAAGTGACTATATATGATAAAGCAAATCATTTTGTCTACAGCTGCTTCAAAATTTACTGAGAAAGTCAGATTTGAGATCGTTTACATCAGTAGGCTAACAGCTTTGGAATGCTGAAAGAAAATTTAAGACCTACAGAATAAATGTGCAGACAGATGTTTTCCTCTAGAGTATGAGCATGAACTCTTTTCCATTTTATAATTATTTTATGTGGAATTCTTGAGACATATCTAAAAAAATTTTTTTCAGTATCTCAGCCCCAGAATCAACCTTATCTTTTCAAATACCAGAAGAACTTCTGGCTGCAGAATGCAAAACTCTAATAATACAATTAAAGAATACAATTGTATTATACAATAATACAATTAAATGTAATAATACAATTAATACAATTACAAAGAAATTTAAAAATATATACATATAATTGCTTCTTTAATGCACACACACACACACACACACACATACATATAGTATTTAAATATTTAAAATTTCCATGTTTACCCCATCAGTCCTTTTCAAGTAAACATTGTCCTACTTCAAACTATTTGACAAAATGAAATATTCTATTAAATAGTTAAGGCTTACCCAGTGAGAAAGATTTCTATCCAAGAAATGTCAAAAAGTTAATTAGTTTATCTCCTCTGCAGCCTATACTTAGTGAAGAATATACCCTCCCACTCCCTCTCCAGGAACAACACAGAGCAGCCTAGGACACAAAAGAAGGTAGACGCAGGCCTGTAAATCAACTCCCGAGTGACTTTCTGGGGCTGCCCCAGATCAGGGTAGCCCTCATCCTCCCCTGACCCAGACTAAATGCCTGAGACTGAGGTGGCAATAGAACACATCAGGAAGAAGACAGAAGGAAGGAGCACAGCAGGCAGGATCATTCTTTTCAGTATATTAATTACGGGAGAAATAATTCAGTAGAAAGGACTTCAAATGTTTAACAATTATATTTTCATCTATGCAATAGTAGTATCAACCTGAAACTGTAATTTTGATGAAGAAATGAGATGGAGGGAAAGTAAGGGCAGAAGGGTATGAAGGAGGCTTGAGCCACTTTGGCCAGTAAAGAATTGAAATAAAAGGAGTCAGTTTCAGAATTTGTTGTATTTTACTATGGTAAAATATAAATAAATAAAAGGGAACAGATGAGAGAAAAATATGATAGAATCTTTTTGATATTAGCCTGTTTCTCAAGTGTTTTGAATGAACCAAAAATCTTCCTTTTATAGTGCCTATACTGGCCACTCCTTTGTAATGTCACCTAGTATAGCTCTGCCTGTTGCCAAGTCAGTAATTCCAAAAGTGAAGTTCACTGATGTGTGCAGGCACTTACTGAAAAGTCAGAGCTCAAAAGCTAAAAAATCGGGCCTTCCCTGGTGGCGCAGTGGTTGAAAGTCTGCCTGCCGATGCAGGGGACACGGGTTCTTGCCCCGGTCCGGGAAGACCCCCCATGCCGCAGAGCGGCTGGGCCCGTGAGCCATGGCCGCTGAGCCTGTGCATCCGGAGCCTGTGCTCCGCAGCGGGAGAGGCCACAACAGTGAGAGGCCCGCGTACCGCAAAAAAAAAAAAAAAAAAAAAGCTAAAAAATCACTGCTATCAAGGTGAGGCGTAAAGAAGAAAAGATCAGAGGGGATCTAGAGATTGATGAAGGATAGTTATTTGAGGGTTAGTAGAGAGAAAATCTCCTGCTCAAGGATATTAACACTAACAAAAGGGAACTTAATTGGTTGAATTATAATAACAGGTAATAGCGGAAAAAGAGCAGTTTGTGACTTTTAAACCTGTGTTTGTAAGCTGCATAAATAACAGCAATGCCCACAGTTAAACCCCAATGAATTCATCCTTGCTAAATTATACTGGATCATGAGTAACATTTCCAAAGCACTTACTACATGCAAGGTTCTGAGCTAATTGTAGTGAAAACTTTTTTTTTAATAATGATAAAAGCACAAGACATGGTCCCAGCATTTTGGGTTTTTTTTTTTTTTTGCTGTACGCGGGCCTCTCACTGTTGCGGCCCCTCCGTTTGCGGAGCACAGGCTCCGGACACGCAGGCCCAGCGGCCATGGCTCACGGGCCCAGCCGCTCCGCAGCATGTGGGATCTTCCCAGACCAGGGCACGAACCCGTGTACCCTGCATTGGCAGGAGGACTCTCAACCACTGTGCCACCAGGGAAGCCCCGGGTATTTTTTTAAACTTACTGAACAAGACAGGATCAATTATGCATGAACTGAAAGAGCGAAATAAATGAGAAGAAACTAGTACCCTAATTGGAATCATTATGTTTGCCATAGATGTGGACTGGTATGATTTGGGGAAATTTACTCTTTATGCAATGGAAGACTATTCTCTTCACATTTCACCAATGATGTAAATGAAAACAGTATCTTCAACATCACCACCTTAAAATTCTAAAAGTAAAACAGTATACTGTATGTGAAACAGGAGGCTAGATCGAAAAGATTCTCAGTGTCAGAAAAGCAAAGATATCTTTAAGGTAGGTAAGGAGAAAAAGTTAATTCATTTCCTAATCTCTGGAGATTTAAAGAAACAAATTGAAGGTCTTGAAGAAAAAAGTTAAAAAGCACCTCAGTTTCCTGGGCAAATGCAAATAAAGAAAACCATAACCACAACTACCCAATACCAATCAGGGTGGTGTTCCTTGTGGGCCTTTCTGAGCATTGGTAGAAACTGTATTTTTTAATCTCTGTTTTTAATGCGTGTCCCAAGATCTTCTAAGGAAGGGGGTGGGGCAGGGAGAAGAGGCAGGCACTGTATAAAAGAAGCTGCCTTGAGAATTCTAAAATTCATACAAAAACTTCTTAGGTAAGAAAATTTACCAGATTTGGCACCTGCTGGACCCAGTGATGGACCCAGAAGCAACCGCAGTTTACTTGGAATATTTCTATGTTACAAGCCAAAATCCTGATATTGACGAGACCCACTCCCACGTTCCTTATACATCAGTCTTCCTTCCAGTCTTTTACACAGTGGTGTTCCTGACTGGAGCGTTGGGGAACGTCATCCTCATGAGTGCATTGCATTTCAAAAGGGGCAGCCGAAGACTGATTGACATTTTTATCATCAACCTGGCTGCCTCTGACTTCATCTTCATCATCACGTTGCCTCTCTGGGTGGATAAAGAAGCATCTTTAGGACTGTGGAGGACAGGCTCTTTCCTGTGCAAAGGCAGCTCCTACGTGATCTCAGTCAACATGCACTGCAATGTCTTCTTGCTCACCTGCATGAGTGTTGACCGCTACCTGGCCATCATGTGTCCGGCCGTATCCAGGAAAATCAGAAATAGAGACTGCGCGTATGGAGTCTGTGCCAGTGTCTGGTTTATCTCCTGCCTCCTGGGGTTGCCTACTCTTCTGTCCCGGGAGCTCACCCTGATTGATGGTAAGCCATACTGTGCAGAGAAGAGGGCCACTCCAGTTAAACTGACTTGGGGCCTGGTGGCCTTAATTTTTACATTTTTTGCCCCTTTGGTGAGCATTGTGACCTGCTACTGTTGTATCACAAGGAAGCTGTGTGTCCGTTACCAGCAGTCGGGAAAGCACAACAGAAAGCTGAGGAAATCCATAAAGGTCATCTTTATCGTTGTGGCAGCCTTTGTCTTCTCCTGGCTGCCCTTTAATACTTTCAAGCTCCTGGCTATTGTCTCTGGGCTGCAGCAAGACCTCTACTTTCCTTCAGCTTTTCTCCAGTGGGGCATGGAGGTGAGTGGGCCCTTGGCCTTTGCCAACAGCGGCATCAGCCCTTTCATTTACTATATCTTTGACAGCTACATCCGCCGAGCCATCGTGCACTGCTTGTGCCCTTGCCTGAAGAAGTATGACTTTGGGAGCAGCACTGAGACCTCAGACCTCACTAAGGCTCTCTCCAACTTCATTCAGGCAGAGGATTTTGCCAGAAGGAGGAAGAGGTCTGTGTCACTCTGAAAGGGACAGTAACATTTCAAGCTCTGTTGGTGGATTGGAGGGTTCATTTGTGTCTGAGACAAGAAAAGAAGAAAAGTATTGCTAGTGGTAATATTGCTTCATGAACACAAGGAAGTGTTCATTTTTAAAGAGGCATCTAGAAAGTCTCTGTGTTCATGGATGTAATTAGGCCATATGCTGTTTTGTTTTGGTTTTTTTCTTAGCTGAGTGGCCTTATTTGACCCTTGCCAATCAAGTTTACCAGGCAAAATACAACTCTTACGTCTGTGAACTCTAAGATAAAGGCTCCTGCTTGGGCCAGTTCCTTCCTTCATGGTTGTTAATGAACATTCAAGCCTTTTCCTCTCTCAGGAACCTAGATCCACACGACCCTTCATACCGAGCTCCAAAGTGGACAACATTTAAAGGATTCTGCTCACTTGTATCTGGTGAGAAACGTGGTGACAATGCAGGTAGTAAAAAATGTAATATACCTGTGCTCAGTAATTAATTATTCCTGAGTAATGAAGTGAGGTTCTGGCCTTAATCTTTAAAACTTTATATGGTAATCCTACACCATCTTCCAACATTATCTTTCACCCTATACCATTCACAATAACTTTGGACTGGCGAAAGCTCACTGGGATAAAATTATTTTGTATTGTGTGTATGATTTGGGACTTTACCATTTGGTCTTCAAGAGTATTTTAACAAGAAAGCATAGGACAAGGTTTGACTTTTATTTTCCTTATACGATATGTCGGTTAAAATGTATCTTATTATAATGATGTAGTAACTACTTTTCAATGGGGTTTTACTGTACTCTTTGTTTTCACTGCCTTTACAAATTAGGATATGGCTTTAATTACATGTTTTTAATTACCTAGTTATCTAGTTATAAAATAAATCTGCTACTACTACTGTAATTAGAGGTCATCAAATGCTTAGCAACACCCTCGTGCAGATTATCATTTTGTATTTTTTTTTTTTTTTTTTTTTTTTTTTGCAGTACGCGGGCCTCTCACTGTTGTGGCCTCTCCCATTGCGGAGCACAGGCTCCGGACACGCAGGCTCAGCAGCCATGGCTCACGGGCCCAGCCGCTCTGCGACATGTGGGATCTTCCCGGACCGGGGCACGAACCCGTGTCCTCTGCATCAGCAGGCAGACTCTCAACCACTGCGCCACCAGGGAAGCCCTATCATTTTGTATTTTAATTAAAGTGTTAGTGCTACACATTCCCTGTAGCATCATTTGCTTGGTGTATGTAATTTCATGATTTGATCCAATAACATAGGAAGACAGGATGCTCTGTATTCAGCTGAAGGGAAAAATCCATAACAAAGATGTTACTGGTATTTTACTTACATTGTTTGAAACTCAGAGACCTTCTGGACTTCCTTACCTGATAAATATTTACTGAGTCAATTTGTACCTATATTCCTTTTAAAGAATTTGAAGTGGAAAATGTAACTAGCAGCAACCACGAAAGGCTTCGCAGCAGCAAACATGCTATTGTAATATATCTTTTGGTTCAAGATAAAGTAGGTTATGTTTTTACCCCCACTATTTACACAAATGAATTATTGCTTTATTTTTAAATATTAGATTTGAAAATCAGAGAAAGCTTAGAATCTTTTCAGAGACTAGGTAATTCAAGTTCATCCTATGTATCTTTCATATTAAGAGAAATCTCAAATATTGTGCATCTTCTTATAGTCTATTCAGAAGTTTTTGGTTTTATAAATTGGTAAATTTATTACTTTCTCTTAAACTTTTATTAAATAAAAATATAATTTTGTTATAAAAGTATTCTTCTATGTTGTATTAATTTCTATTAACATATCAATTAATACTGATATTCTAACAGACTTTTAATAATTTATCACAGATATAGAAAAAAAAGACTGTGTAAATCATAAGAAATAATGTTTCTGGGAAAACTTCAAAAATGAATTCAATATAATTAAATAGATCTCCAAAGGTTAAATAAAAGCAAAAATACAGAAAATAGAAGACATTCACTTTTTTAAAACAAATCAACAAAAGCACTGTAACTAATCACAAAATCAGAGCCTTTGAGAAATGCTACCTTTAAAAAATAGCCCAGTCAATCAGCTAAGGTATTTGTGAGAAAATGAGAAAACCTAGGTTAATTGGTTTAGTTTCACCCTCAATGTTGGGACATTGAACAAGTCATTTTAATCTTTCATACCTAGATGTCATTGGTAATATCTATGTCTATAGAATCCTCAAGGATATTGTAAGGGTAATAAATATAAGTAAAAGGTTTTTTTTAATATTGAATAAAAAGTTATATGAAACAATTCTGTTTCTATCATTAATTATTGAATGTTACATAAAAGTTTCCAAACTAGATTATCAAATGACACTTAATCATTCTCATTTAACGAATATTAGAATCTATCCTACTTCTGTTTCACCCCTTTCATTTTTTCGTTTTAACATGGAAGAAAAACATACTGTTATACTTTTTAATACTTTAAGTAGATATACTACTTGTGTGCCTTATGAAGATCTTAGCATATTTTATATTCATAAGGTACCAGTGAGGAAAGGAAAAATAGGCATAATTTTACAGATAGCATAACGCTGACAGAAAAAAATTCAAAATGTGATTAGTGTTATGTTACTATGAGAACTTACCACAGAAAAGCTCTTCATTAAAGCCTGGGTGAGAAGTTGTCTGTTAACTTATAATTAATTTTAAAATTAAGGCACACAGTCACAAACACACATTTAGTCCATTTGGGCCATATGGAAAGAAGAAAACTAACCTGATATTCCTGGGAGCCCCACAATTCATCCATTCTAACGAGTCAAAATCACCTCTGAGTGAGAACAACACTAAGTAAGAACAGTCTTAAAGGAAGCTATGTGCGTGACTGAGAGGGGACGGTTACTAGGGGTCATGAGTTAATTTTTAAATAGACAAAGAAATGCACAGTATGATGGGAAGCTGAGTAAAAGAAATCTTCCTCTGATTCATCTTGACTCCTCAAATCATTCTCTATTCCCCCAAGAGATCTCAGAAGTGAGAAATGACTTGTCAAATGTGCATGCCACAGAGAACAGCGAGCCTCAGTTTTCCTGCAGGGCTCATTCACAAAAGTCAAACAATAATAAAAGAATTACCAATTTATTTCTAAAAGAGCCCCTGGTGTGGCCTGCTAGCAAGATGATGCCTCCAGCCCCATGAGAGCAGTGCTGTCCAGAGAAAAAGCAGGAACATAATGCTAACTACCAGAAATGGGTAGTGGGTTTTGCTTCCCGCAGAGCTTGTGGGTTGGATTTATCCATTGCAAATGTCTTTTCTTATTTTAAGTTCTTTTCTCTCAGTCAACATTCTTTGCTTTTATCAACTCTATGAATAAGCAGTTATGACAAGACTTTACATACCAGTGTACAGGGAAAAATAGTTCCAGCAACTTGACTTTAAATTTCAGATGCAAAAATCCACCTTAGGATTAGTTCCTCTTGTCTCTTGTTACCTTTATCATTTTCTTAATAAAGCTACATTTCCTAAATGTATTTGATAAGTGGGAATTTCATCCTAAGATTGATTAACCTACAGCATTAAAACAAATAAACAAACAAACCAAAAAAAAAACCACTTTAAATATCCAATGTGCCAAACTGTTAATAAAGTGAAAGTTCTTATGATAAGTTAAATCAAATATAAACTCACACGAAATGTCCATTTATTAATCTAAAAGTGGAAGGAGGTACTCTGTTAGTTGGCAGACGTTATTAAACTAAAAAATTCTTGGCTTATGTATATGAGTACCAAATTTCTAAGATCCAAAGGCACTTTAAAATTACAGTGGAAAAAAAAAAAATTACAGTGGAACTGTTTCTGGGTTGGCCACATGTGGTTAAGTTGAACCGTGGCTAATTTAGGCAAGTGGCCCATGTAAAGGATATATGATACAATGTTCATATCATTTTTATAACGCTCTGCAGACTGAGTAAAGGGTATCATCAATCTGACATTATTCAGTGATTTTCTCATTTTCTAATTAAGAAGATTTAATAATTAGCTAGTTTACTATCACTCCCATATTAACAAGTTAGGCTTCATCTATGAGTACTTTATGTTTGTCAACACTGATGGGAAATTTAGAATTTTTATCTGCTAGCCTCTATCAATTCTGATTAGCAAGATTTCATTTCCTTACTACTATTAGTTCAAAATGAAATATAAAAAGTTCTTCTTGCTAGAATACTTTATATTTGCAGAAGATATAGGTATTCGTGTGATGTTCTTAAATCAAATAAAATTTTATGCATCAAAAATTATGTGTGGCTAAAGACTATTTTTAATTTTTAAAAACTTTTCTGTGGTAGAAAATTTCAGCCAGCAACTCTGCTCTTTTCCTTATAGACATATGTAAAAACTGTCTACTGTAAAACTTTCACAAATTCTTAAATCTGCAAATTCAAGTGTAGCATATAATTTACTCCACATGAATTTCGTAAAGTTTAACCTCCTCAGAGACACTGCATGATGTGTAGAAAATAAAACAGAATTGAGGGGTCAACCCTAGGTGTTTGGCCTGACCTGCTAGTTAAGTCAGTCATTACTCATCCCATCGTAGATTAATGGTTTAATTTTGTGACTCTTATGCCTAGACCAGTGGAGTTCCTTGAAAATATTCAATATCTCAAACATCAAACTGTGAATGCAAAGTGTCTGTCGTACACAATGCGCTATGTCAGCCACAAATTTGTTATTATGACTGATGGGTTCCTTATTATAACTGGATTCTGAAGCAGGCGTATTGCAGTCACTCGCTCACAAAACTTCTCTCTCTCTCTCTCTCTCTCTCCCCCCTCCCCTCGACCCCACATCTCCATCTCTGTCTCTCCCTTTCTCTGTCTCACAAACACAATGTACAAACACAGCTGATAAGCATCTATTGACTCTTGTTGCTAATATTCAGTTTAAAGTACTTGATAGAATGCAATAAAGGAGAAAATAAAGCAAAGAAAACATATAGTAGGGCTTCCCTGGTGGTGCGGTGGTTGAGAGTCTGCCTACCAATGCAGCGGACACGGGTTCGAGCCCTGGTCCGGGAAGATCCCACATGCCGCGGAGCAACTGGGCCCGTGAGCCACAACTACTGAGCCTGCGCGTCTGGAGCCTGTGCTCCGCAGCAAGAGAGGCCGCGACAGTGAGAGGCCCGGGCACCGCGATGAAGAGTGGCCCCCGCTCGCCACAACTAGAGAAAGCCTTTGCACAGAAACGAAGACCCAACACAGCCAAATAAATAAATAAATAAATAAATTTATTTTAAAATAAAAATATATATATAGTAAATAGAAAATACAAAATAAAATGGCATATATAAAAATATCAACAATTACAATAAAAACATAAATGGATGAAAATATCCTATTAAAATTGAACAAGTAGCCCATTCCTACAATCAACTACTATATATACGGCACTATTAGTCTCTGGAGGATTTAAAGAGGTAGAAATGGAATTTGTTTCCTCATGGAGTTTACAAGCCCCGAGTTATTTTTTGAATCAAAGAATGAAGTACGGCCCCCAAGAACAAGCCAAATCACTTTCTTTGATCTTTTCCAATGTTCAGGGAAAAGCCCATATTTGTCCATACACAAGTCACTTCAGGTAGCTACCATTTTGATAGGGCTATTTCCTAAATATCGTTGCATTTTCTTAAAGGAATGTACAATGTGTGCCCCCAACACTGGCATCCCCAAATGAAAATACTTTTATTGCCCTTAAAGATTTTTAGGTGTAAAAGTGTGTTTTAAACATAAGAACACAACTGAACAGTATCAGCTTTAAATTTATTTTCAAACAACTAAAAAGGATATGCAAAGTAGATTATTCTAACCTTGCCCAAAGACTGTGATTTAATGAGATGCCCTCTTGCTTACCCTCAGTTTAGACCAAAAGCAAAACTGACAACTCAGGTGGAGAGGTGGTAAACGAGAAACGAAACTTGCCCGTGGTTTCATGTTTAAAGCAAAAAAAAAAAAAAAAAAAAAAAAAAAAAAATTTCTTGT
>NW_020174703.1:3936966-3957479 GCF_003031525.2 Neophocaena asiaeorientalis asiaeorientalis
AAAAAGGAAATTTCCCCCTTGTTTTAGGTTTAAAAAAAAAAAAAAAAAAAAAACAACAAAAAAACAGATTCAGAGGAGTTTAAAGTAATGCAATGCAAACTTGACTTGTATGCATTAATAAAAAATAGTTTAAAAGAATTGAAAAAAAGTCAATGCAAACCTGCATAATTTACACAATCTTTAGGATTTCAAATTACAGTAACTTCACTTATATAATTCAAACAGAGAAAAAATACTGACAGTAAATTTATGAAAATATTTAGCAAAATAAATAATCAAAGATGGCCAAATTAAAATTTCAAAATATTGGGCTTCCCTGGTGGCACAGTGGTTGAGAGTCCGCCTGCCGATGCAGGGGACACGAGTTCGTTTCCCGGTCCGGGAAAATCCCACATGCCGCGGGGAAAAAAAAAAAAAAAAAAAAATATATATATATATATATATATATGTATATATATAATTTTACCTATTAAATTGGCAAAGATTTAAACATTAAATACTGAAGCTGAGCAGGATAAGAGGTGTGGAGTGTGGGCAAGACTTCTTGGACTATTGATTGAGAATAATTTGATTAAGCTTTCTAGAGGATATTTAGAAACATCTTTGAAAAGAAATCCACTTCTAGGACTTTACCCTGGAATGTAATTATGGCAAAGTGCAAAGATATACATACATGCATTTTTACTGCAGCATTGTTTGCAAAAGTGACTGGTACATATTAAGAGCTTGATAAGTGATAGCTGAGAAATAACTCCATTTTAGAGATGGAGAAAATAGAATTCAAAGAAATCAAATTTCACATAATTGTTAATGGACTGAACCAAAAATGAAACCTGATTTCAATTAAAAGTATTTAAAATTGTCTATGCAATTCCAAAGCTCATGCTTTTTCCACATCACCATATTTTTTTTCTCTGATTCCCAGGCTCTTTAATAGACTCAACATCACAACCTTCTCTTGGTTTAGTTTATTCTCTCTATATAATAATTTCTCAAATTCAAACTATATTTCTTATTTTTTCCAATGCAAATATCTCAAATCACCAAACCCTTTGCCTATTCATGACTAACATTACTTGAGGGGGGAGGAAGCCCATTTTATTAAAAATATATATTTTTTTGCAGTACGCGGGCCTCTCATTGTTGTGACCTCTCCCGTTGCAGAGCACAGGCTCCAGACGCGCAGGCTCAGCGACCATGGGTCATGGGCCCAGCTGCTCCGCGGAATGTGGGACCCTCCTGGACCGGGGCATGAACCCATGTCCCCTGCATCAGCAGGCAGACTCTCAACCACTGCGCCACCAGGGAAGCCCCAAAAATACTTTTCTTTTTAAAAGAAAAACGTTTTCTTGTAACATGTTTACCATGATCTCTTAATTTTGACCTATCCGAAATGGCATATTCCATCCAATAGTCACTAAAATACTAATCTAGAAAAACAAATATGTGCTCATGTAAGAAATGGACAGTTATTTATTTTACTCCCCCTCACACCCAACCCCTCATTAAAAGATAGTAGCACTTATGACAGTGGCTCTCACAGGAAAATATCTTTTTTTCAAGAGCATATATGTACTAAGTAAGAATCAGAGTCTCATTTTCTCTATCCCTGAAAATTTTTCTAGTCCCTGATTTCTTAGAATATACCCACAGCAAGAAGAAAAAGTAAATCTAATGCCAAAACTCACACTATAGGCTGTGTGTCTCTGGGCAATGCAGCCTAAACCGGTCCAGAGGTTTAAAGTTTCACCATCTTTCTTATTAAGTGCTATTTGTTATGCCAAGAAGCTGCACTGGTCTGTGTGCAGAAAACATTCAGTAGCCAGTTCTCCTGTCTTTCAGGGACTTTGTTTACACTTTTCAGGGCGTATGTTTGTATAAATGACTTCCTAATTTTAGTAGGGACTCCCAAATGTAGTTTTGAGAAGCACAGGAGTTTCTCAGATTAGGAACAGTAAAAACTGCCCCAAACATAACGTAAAAACTTGATTGAAATTTACATTAAATAAGAATATTTACCATCCAGCATTTTTAGGAGGCAGAGTCAAGAATGTTAGGAAGTAAAATGATAATAAGGTTAAAAATTACTGGCCCACAATCAAGGAGAAAAGAAAACATAATATTTAAGAATAAGAGAGCATGGTACTCGAGTATTAAAACATTTATTTTTTAACAGCAAAGAATAATTACCTCAGCTCACTTTATTTAGGGAATATATTAAAATGTTAATAATGGTTTTTTTAGACAGTAGAAATAAGAACAAATTCACTTTTTCATTTTAATTTATTTTTCTTTACATTTTTATGAATACTTTACATTTCCTATAATGAATATGTATTTCTTTTTTAAACTTTAAAATAAAGGGTGCTGGAATAAATGTCACATGTGGCATACAACACATATTAATATTTCAGTACAACTTTGCCTCTTCCTCTAAAGGCAAAATAGGGATTTTTTAAATGTCATATACAATTTTAAATTTCATATCTGTAACTTTGGGATGATTTAATTTTGGACAAAGCCTTATCAAATTAAATCTCAATCAAATCGTATTTGTTCTCATATCAAATGCAGCAAGTCATTGTTTAGTTCAAAGATTCCAATTTACTTTTACTAAATTGACTTGCCCATTAAGTCAAATGTCAGCCTACTTTGAGTACGTAGATGCAGTTTTTATGTTATTTTTAAATATTTAAACATTTCAATTAAGTACAAATTAGAATTGGTTCAATAGAATGATAGCATTTGGAATAAATTGGGACTTACCAACTTATTCCAAATGCTCTCTTCTAAAACATTTGAAAATAATATGATATTTCCGGAAAAGTGCAAATATTTCCAAGTGAAAATCTTCTAAAGTAATGAACTTTTTATTTGAGCAGTCTTACGAGGATGAATGTTGACTTTTAACATTTTTCTCTTTCACTCGGATTTACCTAGAAAGTTTTCTAGTATCGAAGACGTCAAAAGATTGCTTACGAAGCTCTCGAGGAAGGAGAACCACTGGCCTGATGTCAGTTTTCCACTGTAACGGTACAGCTCTATTAGCAAGAAAAATGCACAGGGAAGATGACTTGTAATAAATATCTATAATTCTCATTGCAATGACTTTTTAAAAATGGAGATTAAGAATGAAATCTGTTTACTGAGTATTCATTTGGTACCAAGGAACTTTTAAGTGGTTAACATGTATTATCACATTTAATTTAATCCAGTCCACCTTCCTTCCGTCTCTTTTCCCATAGGGGTCAGACCTCCATCTCAGTCCTAGGGTCTCTCCCCAGCTTCTCTACCTCCATCTCCCAGTAAATCTCTTGCCTACTCTTGTCATGAGGGCTGCTTCTCTGCAAACTGGAACTAACACGTGAAGAAAAGTTTTTTTTTTCTCTGAGAGAATATAAACTTTCTGAGGGTTCAAGAATTCTTTTGGGAAATGCTTTCCTTCAGACATGTCAAAATGCAGCATTCTACACAGTGGGATAACAAGCATTTTATACGTTTTCATACTGCTAAAGTCATATATAAAGCAGAGAATTGTAAAAGCGTGCCTCTGAGAAGTATCTTGATTAGCTGGCTTAAGAAAAGCCCTGGATGACACCTTAGGTAATAGGTAATAGTTCTTAGCACTATAATGATGAGTAATATTGTAGCTATTATTAGAGTTTATTTGCACCTTTCTCCCACTTCCCTGGAAAATTTAAAGGAAGAGTGGTCTTAAAATAATGGCATAACTACAAAACTATAATGTGATGTAGTGGGAAACATAAAGGCTTTAGAATCAGAAAAATTTGAGTTGGAAACCATAACAACAAAGCACAAGTTACTGACCTTCTCTGCCTCAGTTTCTAACCTGTTAAATAACACTGTTTTCCATGGAGTTGTTGAGGTAGGTCACAGTAATGTCTGTTTTGGTTTTATATTCTTTATTAATCCTATATGCATAAACACAAATATATATTTTAACTAATTTAAAGCAATTTAATTGTGAGGACTTAAAATTTATCTAGTTGTTGTTGAAGTATATATAAACTACATATAACTCTATAAATTAGGCATAATATATACATACCTAAACATGCAGACCCAAAAAAGCAGCATCCTCATTTACTCTTTAAATAAATTATTTAAATTTATTAAATAATAAATTTATTTTAGCTCTTGGACAGCAAGTTTTATCAATTATGTTTGAGAACTATTTTTGTTCAAAGCATTATAAGACATTTATTATTTAGTTCTAGCTAGTGCTATAACAGAAAATATCTTTAAAGAGATAAGACAATCAGTCCTTATCCGTGTGACTCTATGTCTTTCCTTAGAAGTCTCTGTAAGTAAAGTTTTTCAGCTGGGTTAATTAACACAGCTGTGTGTGTATACCTGTAACTCTATCAGAAATTATATATAAAGAGGGAGGGACGGACTTAAGGATCTACCAAGCCACGGTTTTGCTCTGAAGATAGGAGAAAGCACTAGCTATAGGCAAGAAATTCTCTCTTTGAAAGTCAAAGCCTTGACTTTGACATTTTTGATAACTTAAAGTGCAGAAAAATCTACAAATACAGATCTGCAAACGTTTAAAATGCTCCATCAAAGATCAAAATATCACAAACATTTTATTTATTTCTCTATGTAGAAAAAATAAGAAATAGATATAATATTTTCCCCACTTGTCTATAATTGTGGTGCCTACAACACTGCCCTCTGGAAAAATCAACTCTGTTTTGGGGCAGGGGTGGGGTTGGCAGAGGGACATGTAAGGAAATGGGAGATAGCGTCATCATTGTTGCTGATTTTCCATTTATTTTAGGGAAAAAGTTCTTCCCTTGTGGTTTTTTTATATCTAAAATGACTAGCCAGCTGAGAACCTAAGCTGTTGGGAAGGCTTCTCAGGGAGAGTTAGAACAGGCACGTGAAGCCTGGGAGAAAAATTCATGTTCTCCAACTGCACTTCAGCTCTGCACTGTGAGTACACTGACCCAGTGGGAGAGGGGAATGATCTCGTGGCCACCACTCCCTCCCTATCCTCCACCATTGGCAAACCCTGCCAACAGCAGCTGCCGTGATTGGATTACTTCAGCCACTGAACCATCTTCACATGAATGCGTGGCTTCCATTTTAACTCTAATTTTTCTTCAGTCATTTCTGTTTTTGTGCCTCTCTGCTTTCCATTAAATTCAAAACAGCACTAATTTTTTTAACTGAATGAAAGATGCTTTAAATTCTATAGTGCTTTACAATTTTCAAAAGTTTCACACACATGATTTCATATAATCCCATAATAACCCTTTTTGTTCCTCCTTACCCCTATCTTGCCCCTCTCCCCTTCCCTCGCCTCACTAGTAACCACTAGTTTGCTCTCTATATCGGTGAGTTTGCTTCTTTGTTGTTTTATTCACCAGTTTGTTATATTTTTTAGATCCACATATAAGTGATATATATTTGTCTTTCTCTGTCTGACTTATTTCACTTTAATCCATTCATCTGTTGATAGACACTTAGGTTGTGCCCGTACCTTGGCAATTATAAATAATGCTGCAAAGAACATTGGGTTGCATGATCTTTTCAAATTAATGTTTTTGTTTTTTTCAGATATATACCCAGGAGTGGAATTGCTGGGTCATATGGTAGCTCTATTTTTAGTTTTTTAAGAAACCTCCATACTGTTTTCCACAGTGGCTGAGCCAATTTACATTCCCACCAAGAGTATACAAGGGTTCACTTTTCTCCACATCTTTGACATTTGTTATTTGTCTTCTTTTTGATGATAGCCATTCTGACAGATGTGAGGTGATATCTCCTTGTGGTTTTGATTTGCACTTCCCTGATGATTAGTGATGCTGAGCATCTTTCATGTGCCTGTTGGCCATCTGCGTTTCCTCTTTGGAAAAATGTTTATTCAGTTCTTCTGCCCATTTTTTAATCGGGTTTTTTTTCTTTTTGATGTTGAGTTGTATGAACTGTTCATATATGTTGCATATTAACCTCTTATCAGTCATATCATTTGCAAATATTTTCTCCCATTCAGTAGGCTGTCTTTTTGTTTTGTCAATGCTTTCCTTTGATGTGCAAAAGCTTTTAAGTTTAATTAGGTCTCATTTGTTTATTTTTGCTTTTGTATCTTTTCCTTTAGGAGACTTCAAAAAAAGATATTGCTGCTATTTTTGTCTGCCTATGTTTTCCTCTAGGAGTTTTAACATGTTAAAAAACATGAGTTTTTTAACATGTTAAGTGGTTTTTTCCCTTGCTTTACTGCAAAACACAGAAGTGAGAAACGATGAAAGCATGACCTTTAGAAATAATGTATTTGAAATTTTCAAGGTAAAAATCTAGTTAAATTCAGACTCAAAGTCAGTTAAATTTCATGTGCCAAATTTCAAATGGAAATTTGGTTCTCTGCATTTTAAAATTTATAACATTCTGTTTATAATTATAAAATTTATAATATTCTGTTTAATACAGACATATCACAATGTGCATGATAGATCGAATTAAAGGCTTATTTATATAATTTTTTATAGAATATAACACAAACATTTCTTTCAAAGGAGTTGTAAATCATCTACTTCAACCCACTCATTTTTCAAATGAGGAAATTAAGTGAAGGGTCTTATTCAGAAGCAAAAATCCTTTGCGCTTTTTAAAATCTCATTGAGCCTGTACACATGGGTACAATTATAAATGCTGTTAAGATAGTGATATATTTCAGTTCCAGGTGGTCAGTAGCCACTGCCCTGAGTACTCTGAGTGCTCACCTATCATGGCCTTCTGTCACCTTCTCTAGGAGCTCCTGAACCCTTCAACATCAACCAACTCAAGGGTTAACACTTTGTAAGCAGGAGGGCTTTGGGAGACAGGCTCCCGCACAGACAGAAGTGGTGCCCACGAGGGTATAGGTTGTTAAATAGTTTTGAGCATCACCCCTGCCTGCAGTCAACGACAGAAACTTAAATTCTCAGCTGTACTGGACATTTGTTGATTGAGCCAGCATCCATTCACGAGCTTTACTCCCACCCCCAGGCAGTCATCTATCTGCCTCTTCCCAAAGCACAGCTCATGTGTTTTGGTAAAAGTTGACCCCACTCTCAGCCCCATGGAAAAGCCTTCACAGACTTCAGGTCCTCAGTACCTTCCACCCCCTGGCCACAGTCACCACAGGGTGAGCATGTGACCAGCCAACCAGGCTATTCAGAACGCCGGCTCAGCATTGCTCTCTCCCATCCGGGCACTATTGAAACTTGCAGCCCGTTTAAAAACTGAGTTCTTACTGGCATGGCCAAGCTGCTAGATCAATGAACCCTAACTCCTCCCTACATCTGGACTTTCCAGTCACCTGATCCTAAGCCCATTTGTTGTCTTCTCTTGTTGTTTTAAGCCCATTTGATTTGGGTTTTCTTCGAAACCTTAAAAGATCTCAAAGTTGCCCCAGAGGTTTTGCCAGAATTCTCCAGTATGCCACTTTAGTTAATTACACCACAAAGTTATAAAACAAAGTAGAATTTCCCAAAATGTGTTCCAAAGAGCACAAATTCCAGGCAAAGCTAATAGTTATTGTGGTCCTGGAGAAGAACAGCTCAATAAAGTCAGTAAAATAGACCTGGATCCTCTAACAAAGAAGATTTGTGGTGTACTCAAAATATAATTTTTATTTTTTATTCTTCTCTAATCTTTTCAAATTTATTCGTTACGGTAATTGTCCCCTGCCCCTGCCTGAAGACCTTGGCAGGTCTCTTGACTTTTCTACTTATTTGGGGGGAAGCGCTTTAAATCTCGAATCAGAGCATTAATTCAGAAAAACATAATAACTTCTTTCTTTCTTCTCACCATTCACCTACTCCCCAGCTTTTTGGGAAAAGGTGGGGTGGGATAAGCTTGCCAGATTTAACAGATAAAAATATGGGAGACCTAGTTAAATTTGAAATTCTGATGAATAGCAAATATTTTTTAATATAAACATGTCCCAAATATTGCATGGGATATATGTATAATAAAAAGCTTTCATTGTACACCTGAAATTCAAATTTAACTGAAGACCTTGTATTTTATCTAGCAATCGTAGGTGAAAGCAGGGAGAAAAGGTAAGGGGATTTTTGTCCTTACTTTGCTGAATGACTTCATGTTCTTTGGGTATGGGAGATGGTGAAGGTGACTCATATGGGCCAATGTTAGGGGTTCTTTGAACATTCCATCATAGGGGAACTCTCCAGCATCAACTGTCAAGATTTGAGGGATACTCCTCATTCCCTCAGGTTGTCTACCCCCCTTATCCCCTAGCCCATCAACTGGGAGACTCCACACCAGCCCACCCTTGATCCAGGGGAAGCAATGAAACCTTTGTCCCCATACATCTGTGGCTCCATACAGAGTGGGCATCAAAGTGATGATGTGCCAACTTTTGCATCCACATTTCCCAGGAGAGAAGCAATTCTAGCCTGCAGTGTCCCCAACATATGGGGACATACATTAAACTCTACAAGTAGTCCCATTAAGCCCTTGATCACTAGGCTGGTATAGGAGGTAGCAACTTTCCCAAGTGGAAAAGTTTGGGGCCTCATAGCACAGCTACTAGTCTCTCCCAAGAAAATCTTACAAAACCTCTCTATTCTCTGAAAAAAATCCAAGTTATGGACTAGGCTCCCAGATACTATGCTTGTACAGTCTGTATATGATGACTTAGCAACTCCCTTGGGAATTTCACATTTATTTTATCTTGTGCTTAGTTGAAACCTCAATCTTACATTCTGTTATACAGGTTTCTTTTCTGGGAAAATTCTCCCAATTTTTTTTTTTTAATGCGGTATGCGGGCCTCTCACTGTTGTGGCCTCTCCCGTTGTGGACAGGCTCCGGATGCGCAGGCTCAGCGGCCATGGCTCACGGGCCCAGCTGCTCCGCGGCATGTGGGATCTTCCCAGACCGGTACACGAACCCGCGTACCCTGCATCGGCAGGCGGACTCCCAGCCACTGCGCCACCAGGGAAGCCCTCTCACAATTTTTAATATAGACTACATTATGAGTCTACATAGATAGCAGCACTTCCCACATGTATTTAACTATATAAATGTTTTCCTTTTTTTCAGGAGCTTTTAATAAAATCGGTGTTCTGTGGCATAGACTTTGGAATGTTCTGCCCAAGAAGATTTTTTTAATGATTAAGAGGAAGAGCTCTGAGTCCAGATTTGAATTCTGGCTTTGCCATTACTGTGTAATGTTAAGCTCTGGGCTGCAGTTTCTTTAATTATAGATAATGGTATTTACCTCACTGAGTTGTTGTGGAAGTGAAATTAATCAAAACATGGCAAAGCACTTGGAACAGTGCCTGACACACAATATATGCTCAATAAACATCAACTGTTATCATTACTAGTAATAGTATCAACATTAGCAGCAGTATAAGTAGTAGTACTGAGGCTGCTTGGGTGATAATTATAAAATGGTGAACAGAGTTTTAACTACATTGAGATGCATCATTTTGCAACTTCATATGTTTCTGATTTTGCAGGTCTAAAAAGGCAAATGTTTCCATACATTTGAATATGGCCAAGTGGATCAAAATGCCTCCAGAGTCCTTAAATAATACTATAATTTTTGTATCCTCTTGCATTTTAGCCATATAAAACCTTTTTTGAAATGTAGACATTTTCACATAATTAGAAGATATATAATTAGGAATTATCTTTAGCTCTTATTTTTAAAGAAAGGAGGATGCTTAATCTAAAAGAAAAAACATTATTAGCAACTTTGGATAAGAATATAGTAATTACAAAACACAAAGTTGTCTACTTTACAACGAAATTTCCAAAAACATGCAATCATTTTTGTTTTGTGATTTTTCAACTCTTGCAGCTGTGCCTGAAGCCACGATCTTATGACTTAGAGTACAACACAAGCACACCATTGTCATCAATTTTTGAGCGGTCTCACTTGCACATGAAACTCAGAAAGGGCAGAAAGAAAAACAGCAAGCCCCACCAGCACATATCTCAAGACCACTCATTTTAAACACACAGTTGGATCCTAACTTGTGGTAAGCGGCACACCGAGCAAAGGTGGGCCTTAGATGAGCTGGTGAAAAGTCCCGGTCAGAATGTTTGGGTCTGAGTAGCTCAGCAACGTTGAGTATCAATTCCATTCAATTTCAACAGACTGTATTGTTATGAGTTGAATTGTACCCTCCAAAAAGATACGTTGACTTCTTAACCCCTAGTACCTTAGAATGTGACCTTATTTGAACACAGGGTCTTTACAGAGATAATCAAATTAAAATAGGGTCATTAGGGTGGGCTTTGTTCTAGTACGACTGATGTCGTTATAAAAGGTGGAAATTTGGACACAGACACAGAGGGAATATGATGTGAAGAGACACAGGGAGAAGATGGTCATCTACAAGCCAAGGAATGCCAGAAAAGCTACCAAAAACTAGAAGAGAGGCCCCAAAACAGATCCTTCCCTAGAGACGTCAGAAGGAGCATGGCCCTGCTCACAACTTGCTTTCAGGCTTCTGGCCTCCAGATCTATGAGACAATAAATTTCTGTCTAAGCCACCCAGTTTGTAGTACTTTGTTATGGTAGCCCTAGGAAACAAATACAGTGTATGAAAGTATGTCCCTCCAAACATGCAAATTACTAAAAGCTGTTGTCCTGTACTTTTTTCTGCTAACTTCTAATAGCTCATCAAACCTCAGGATCTGCCCTTTGAAGTTAGTAGAAATTTATGTACAGAAGAACCCCACAAAATGAAGAAACAAATGAGATAAAATGGCAAGAATGCCATTTCTGTATTCCCAATTTTTATTCCAAATGGTTAAGGAAGCATCTCTTTACTGAAGGGGGTCACAGGCCTATTCTGTCTCTGAGAGTGCCACATTTAAAAGTAAAATATTAGTGTCGGAGACCATCCATGTTACACTAAGAATAAATTTTAATTATAATGAATAACCCTCAGATCCAAGGAATGATAGCAAACCTACAACATTTATTGGCCCCACTCAGAGGATTATTTCCAGTAACTAACAGGTCAAAGCTTAAGCCCAGCTCATTCCTGCACACACTAGCCTCTGAGTCCCACTGGAGCCCTCACTTGCTGGGCATGACTTAAGGAAGGCAGGGGAGGAAGTGAACTGCTTTCTCACTACCTGCCTCATGCATCACCCTGACTATTTGCTGAAAACGTCCACCTTATTGAAAAAAAAATGGCAGGAATTTTTGGTGGCTGGATTGTTGTAGGACTCCTGGTAAAGCACAGTCTTCAAAGCATACCTCAGAAAATTCCCACAGGAGTTAAAAACAGTTTCCCTTTTTTGTACTCCTCCCTATTCATTTTGCAGAACTCCCCACAGTGGCCTTTGCCCCTCAGGCCTCTAATCTGAATAGTATCACATGTTAAGTCCAAACTCTCTGGACAGAAAGATAAGACCAGGGAAAACAGGGCTGTGGGTTTCATGGGCTCTAACACTCGCAAGAACCACGAGCTGTGGGTCTTTGCACGAGGCCCTTCAACATCGGCTACAGAAACCTCAGACCCTTATGTGTGAAAAGAGGAAGTTGTACTACATGGCTTCAAACGACCCTTACAAGTTGAAAATCCTACGAATTTGATTCTTTTGTTTTGTTTGTTTTTTAATTTTTATTGGAGCATAGTTGATTTAGAGTGTTGTGTTGCTTTCTGCTGTACAGCAAAGTGGATCAGTTATACATATACATATATCCACTCGTTTTTAGATTCTTTTCCCATATAGATCATTACAGAGTATTGAATAGAGTTCCCTGTGCTATACAACAAATATCATATGATATTGCTTATATGTGGAATCTAAAAAAAATGGTACAAATGAACATATTTACAAAACAGAAATAGAGTCACAGATGTAAAAAATAAAGTTACGGTTACTGGGGGGAAAAGGGCGGGGAGGGATACATTGGGAGATTGGGATTGACATATACACACTACTGTATATAAAATAGATAACTAGTAAGTCAGACAAATATCCTATAATTTTGATTCTAAACTCCCAAGGGAGCAGGGCATGGATGCTACAATGATCTCACACCTTAGGTTAATTTTAAGAAGAATAAAGAGAAGAACCCTGACTGAAAAGATGGTGATGTTATCAAAGAAGAGGGGTTTTGTGGTAGATTCCCAAGCGCTAACAGTATTTAATGATCCTACTTGGAAATAGAGAAGACTTCCAACTGCAGCTGACCAAGCCATTCCCAGGCAGTGGGTCCCACTGGGCCAGTAGGTGGTGTCTCTATCACAAGTTGGGTGATCCATTAGTGGAATCTCTTTCTTTTTCTCTGTCTCTCTCTCTCTTTCCCAGGTTGCTCTTACTTACAAAACTCTCACTTTGCGCTGAGAATGAGTCATATTCTTTCATGATCTTAGGTGTTGTATCAGGATCCCAGGAGGAAAAAGGTGGCATCCCAAAATTTGTATAATTTAAGGGGGACTTAATAAAGGGAGATCACAAGGGTTAGTGCACTAGCCTGGGATTGTAACAACAGAGCTTATATATCTATGTCCAAAAGGAAGAGGAGAGGGGGCAGTTGCCAGCCCCTGAAAGAGGAGCATTTTGCAGCCCTCTCTAACCATCTCTAGAGAGGGCTGCCAGCTTGAAGCAACCGCAAAGGGAGGGGAGCCCGGGGAATAAATACTCTTGAAGCCAATACACGGCATTTTGAAAACATCTCAATCCTTGCTAGTTGAAGCACTTCCTGAAGTAATTCTCTTAATATCTTCAATCTGCTGAAAATGTATCCCTACTGAGGAGAGGCAGAGGTAGAAAATTGGTATCTACCAATGCACTCTCAAAACAATGCAAAGTTTTTGGTGCGGAATAGGTGTAAGTATACAAATCTAACATGATTCCTTACCTCCAGAATGTACTCCTCTACCAGAGATGAAAAGGTTGGCCAGAAAAAGTTCTAAAAGTTTGCTACTTGTTATTCTTTGTAATTAAATACATGAAAGACTGGTTTTTCTTCAGAAACACTCTGTGAATATACTTAACCCATGACCAAACGCCTAGATTTAAAACGGGGGAAGTCACTCTAGAGCTCTCTCTTGAATGCCCAGCATTGCTTCAGAAGGCCATTAGGGTCAAACTTCTACAGTCTTACCATAGAGCTACTTCAGTCTGAGAATCTTACACTGTGTCCTGCTTTATCTGGTATGTTTCTTTATTTTAAAACCCCAGTTGGATCTATTCTCTTAATTGTGTTTCTACCCAAAAGAATAAGTCAAATTATTCAGCGTCTAACCTGGCGTAGCCAATATATAGCAAAGTGTTTCCACTCTTCACTCCAGTACACTCACAACAGATGTGACTAATCCACCGTTTCTAGTTCCTGGAAAATATGGTAGTGAGTGTCTCTGTCAACAAATTTTCTGTTGGCCAAAGGAATGAGCTTCTGTTTCTTTCTTCTTTTAGTCCTCTGAGGTTTTTCAAAATGGTATGTGTGTACATATATGTATAGCTGATTCACTTTGTTATAAAGCAGAAACTAACACACCACTGTAAAGCAATTATACTCCAATAAAGATGTTTAAAAAAATGGTATGAATATGTGTATAAAAGCCTTGTTAGGGTCTACTGCAATAAACCATTACAACATAATAATAGCTTACTCCCTGAAATTACCCTTCTGCCAGCTTACTTATAATTCATGCTTCTTTTTCTTATCTGAGCCTCTTAATCTTGTAACATCCCTGGTGTTAAGGAGTTGTCACAACTAATTAACATTTATCCTTCAGGTAGGTCATGCTGTAAATACTCTAGTAATCATTGTGTTTTCTTATGGGAATGTTGTTTATAACCAAAGCCAGCATTCTTCCACTTCTGAGTGAAACAGGGTCAGCTGAGGCAGGGAGAACATCAGCTTGAGGGTATAGCATTCCTTCTGTGCCTTACGCTTTAAAACCAAACAAACCAAACCGTGGAATACCAAAGCTGGGGGCGGGGGGGAAACTTTCTTGATGTTCAAGATAGGTAATTTTTAAGATAAGACAATTAAAACAAAGAACCTGTCACGTACTGTTGGTAACATAAACTAAGATTAGCTTCAAGGGAACGTAGATAATTACATGTTGGTTGACTTCATGGCTCATTCATTTGTTCAGCAAATGTTAATCACTCCTAAGCCAAACACTTGCCAGGCACTGTTATTGGCATTGTTTATAGGCTCTTCCTAAACTTAGGAAGTTGTCTGGAGGGCAATCAGCAGGTCATTGCATACATTAACCCTGGGTCAGTCTGAAACAGGTGGAATTAGGATGGATGGATCATAGATCTGACCCAGTTTGGCATTTCCTATAATCTAATAACATTTTCATTGCAGATATTGATTTGCTCAAATACATAAGCGTAATACACCTAATACAAACCCTTTGATCTGAGTGATTATAAAGGATGTATAAATAGACAAAAAATAAACACTCCACCTGAAGTCCCACCTGTTCACCTGATTAAAATTCTATTTTTTTTTTTTTAAGGTGGATGCTTTGGAAAAATACTGAGTTGACTTTTTCTATCCTCTGTACTGGGCTAAACCAGTTTCTCTAATATCAAAGTCTCCTTTTACACCAACTTTATACACTCTCCTGATGCCCAAAGTTCTCATCCCCACAGCTTCACTCTACCCAGTCTGATGACAATACACTGAACGCTTGCAAACAAGAAGGAATGCTTGTGGGATATGATGACAAGTGACTAAATAATTTCAAAATGCTATTGACTTGCTTTCTTTCTAGAGCATACATATAGGAACAATAATAAAAGTTCAAAGGAACTAAAATCCTTATCCCTTTCACCACATAAATTAACACCTCCTTTACATGAAAGTGATTAAGTACAAAGCTGTTCCAAAAAGTAGTTTAGATTTGGGTTTCATTTAGAATTTCTCAGTGGCATATTTTGTTTTTCTCCTATTATTTAACAATTATTTTAATGTACATATCATTCCTAGTACTTAAAACAAAAAATTGTTATGGTTTTTTAAAATGGAGTTAGAAAACCAACAGAGAAGAAAACATGGCACCAGTTAGGAAAACAGTCATTGAAACAAAATTTATCTCAAGAAAAGGAAACCAACAGTGCAGCATAAGCAAAAAGATCTTTCTAGCATTATACTTGTTGACTAGTAAGTGACTGATAATTAAGAGAATAAACATACCCACCCTCTTCTACTATTCAAAATACCTTCTCTTTACACATAATTATGCAGAATCTTACCTTAAAGAGGAAGATCACAGGCTACTATATCACTGCTTTTTTATTCAAACTAAAAATCATACCTTTGTGTTTTTAAAAAGTTAAATGAAATCCTGAAAGCCAAATACAAGGCAAATAGAGAGAGAGAGAGAGAAGCCAGATGCATGCCTGTATTTCTGGAAGAATGGTTTCTGAAGGGTTTTTTTTGAAACTTCTTTAGCTCCAGCTAAAGTTAAGGTTAGCCCGAGAATCGCGTGCCATTTTTGAAGGGTCCTTGGGGCTGACTCATTTGCTTTATCATATCTTGTGAAAACGAGAGGTGGCAGGTATCACTGGAGGGCAAGGGGTGACTTGGTGACTGATCTCTTTACTGAACTGAGGGAAGCAATCACACGCAAGGTTCAGAAACACACACATCCCCCACTCCCAGAGAAACCCAGCAGCTTTGTACAAAGGAAGTTATTTCTATCCAAGAAGACAGGTGGTAACCGAAAATACAAACCTGAAGAAAAGAATAAATATCCTTTTCAGAAATATATCAACAGTAACAGTCAGAATTATTCTACTTCTCACCTCTATCTGATGCTCTTAACTGTTTATTTCAAGTTAAAATAGAATTGATTGTTGCTCTGTGTTTTAAAAATTCTCTCCCTTTCTAAATGCAACACTTCACTTTTAGCTGTCCAAAGAACCCTTTATAGTTTACTTCCTCTAAAACAGGTGAAATTTTAATAGAATGATGGGGGCAAAAGCCACAAACCCACCCAAAATGTTGAGGCGTGAGCAATGTGGACAGTGCAGAGGGAGACAGAAAGCAATAAATGCCCTAAAACAAGTTATGGGAAAAGTCAGAGATTCTTCTTTTCTGGGCCAGTGGGGCTTAGCTTCTGATTGAGCTGAACTTCAGAGACAGACAGTAATGTCTTTTTGTGTGGATTGGGGAAGGAAATAGAAACAACAAAAACCTTTGTTGGATACTTCCTGAGATGGAAGTGGGGACAGGCAGGCATTTCTCTAAACACTTTACAAACATATCTTTTTTATCCTAATTTTAGACATGGGAAAGTTCAGACACCGAGTTAACAGAAAAGGAGAGTAAAACAGGCAGACTGATCCCATTGCCAATCTGGAGTCTAAATGTTTCAAAAGCGCATCTGCCTTCTTTGTGACTAATAACCAACATGTTTTATTACTTCAATTAATGAAGAAGCATGTTCTCCTATATTAACTGAATTCATCTTCATTAAAGCACTAATAGGACGCTCTTATTATTTAGCTTGTCACTCAGGTGAGAAAAACACGTCAAGGGGAGTTCTCGAGATCACTCATCCTGGAAATGACAGGGCCAAGATCGGAACATAAATCTTGTGCCCTCAGCTCTGCTCCTTCAGTTTTTCCTTTTGCCTTTCAACTCTGCTCCCCTCCTCTCCTTAGGATTCAGGAGAAGGCTGTGATGTTCATAAACTCTCACATCCACCTGCAAGCCAGAACTGAAGCTTTAGCCCATCAGCTTTACAGCTTCTTTCCCCGTTGAAAGACAAAAGTCCTTAAGAGAGACAGTACTTGAATCTTCCATCCATCATTCGGACTTTAGTATGACAAAGGGTCTGAGATCAGTTGCTTGTTTTTTTTTACATCTTTATTGGAGTATAATTGCTTTACAATGCTGTGTTAGTTTCTGCTTTATAACAAAGTGTCTCCCTCCCTCCCACCCTCCCTATCCCACCCCTCTAGGTGGCCCCAAGCACTGAGCTGATCTCCCTGTGCTATGCGGCTGCTTCCCACTAGCTATTTTACGTTTGGTAGTGTATATATGTCCATGCCACTCTCAGTTTGTCACAGCTTACCCTTCCCCCTCCCCATATTCTCAAGTTCATTCTGTAGTAGGTCTGTGTCTTTATTCCTGTCTTACCCCTAGGTTCTTCATGACATTTTCTTTTTCCTTAAATTCCATATATATGTGTTAGCATATGGTATTTGTCTTTTTCTTTCTGACTTACTACACTCTGTATGACAGACTCTAGGTCCATCCACCTCATTACAAATAGCTCAATTTCATTTCTTTTTATGGCTGAGTAATATTCCATTGTATATATGTGCCACATCTTCTTTATCCATTCATCCGATGATGAACACTTAGGTTGTTTCCATCTCCTGGCTATTGTAAATAGAGCTGCAATGAACATTTTGGTACATGACTCTTTTGGAATTATGGTTTTCTCAGGGTATATGCCCAGTAGTGGGATTGCTGAGTCATAAGCAGCTCATGCAGCTCAATATTAAAAAAACAAACAACCCAATCCAAAAATGGGCAGAAGACCTAAATAGACATTTCTCCAAAAAAGATATACAGATTGCCAACAAACACATGAAAGAATGCTCAACATCATAAATTATTAGAGAAATGCAAATCAAAACTACAATGAGATATCATCTCACACCGGTCAGAATGGCCATCATCAAAAAATCTAGAAACAGTAAATGCTGGAGAGGGTGTGGAGAAAAGGGAACACTCTTGCACTGCTGGTGGGAATGTGAATTGGTACAGCCACTATGGAGAACAGTATGGAGGTTCCTTGTTTTTTTATAGACTTATTTTTTAGGGTGGTTTCAGGTTCACAGAAAGATTGAATGGAAGGTACAGAGATTCCCCCATGTCCCCCCTGCCTCCACCCATGCAGAGCCTCCGCTCACTCCCCAACCCGTTATCAACATCACCCACCAGGGTGCCACATTTGTTACAACTGATGAATGTACATTATTAAAGCATCGTTATCACCCAAAGCCACAGTTTATACATTAGAGTTCACTCTTGTTGTTGTATATTTTATAGGTTTGGACTAACGTATAATGACATATATCCACCATTATGGTACCATCCAATGTAGTTTCACTGCCCTAAAAATCCTCTGTTCTCTGCCTATTCCCCGCTCCCTTCACCCTAACTAACACCTGGCAACCACTGATCTTTATACTGTGAAATTAGTTTTTGATGGGGGGTGGGGAAAGAAGATTAAAACAAACAAACAAACAAACAAACAATCAAAAAACGCAGAAGATGAGAGCATTTAGTCCTAAGGTATTAGGGGTGATGTGGGTGGAGAAATTGAAGACCTAAAGAGAAACTAAAACAACTTTGTAAGTAAGTTAGACACAACTTTCTCTGCCCCACTCATCCTCGCATCTTGCTGAAAACTCAGCTCAGTGGATTTGAAACATTTTAACAGTGAAAACCTACATTGAAATAAAAGCTTACATTTTTATACAGAATATAGTAAGAATGTAATCGATATAAATGTATGTTAGCATGAACGTTTAGCTATTTAAATGAAAGTTAGAGTCTTATGTGCATCCCAGCATCTACCTCAGCTGGCAGCATCCAGTCTATTTTTAAAATTTTGATTTACTTTAATTGCATTGAGACTAAAATCCAATCCATAATAACAAATATTTGCAAATGGTTCTTTAAAGGAATTCACACTGCAGTTTAGGACTACTTCCATTAAATTGAATCTGAAGTTTTGAAGAGCACTAACAACTTGCTTGCATTCTGCAGTATAAACATAAAAGGCTGACACACACCTAAAATGTACAGTCCGTATTAACACCATCTATGTCAAAATATTATCAAAATATGACCAACTTATGTGTTCAATTGCTTTTATCCAATTGTACTGTATTGTATTGTATTGGTGCATGAGGAAAGAATTCACCAAAAAGCGTTCCTGAGTCTTGCCAGGAACGTGATCATGTAAGCATTATTATTGTGTAGCCTTAGTTGTGCATATTTATAGGCTTAAATTTTTTAAATGACCAGTGCAAAGCCATAAACCTTTCTAAACCAAGGGCAGATCTGTAAGAGCAACATATGAACAGAGCCAGGGAAAACTCTGGAAGATTATTTAAAAGGACTAGCCTTGTGAGGTATGAAAAGATATTATAAAACTCTGGTAATTAAACTGTTTGTGTGGTGGAATAGATAAATCAATGAAACAGACTACAGGGTACAGAAATAGACCCAAATACATAGAGGAGATATGAATATGATCAAGTTGAGCACTTCAGGATAGAAAAAAATGAATTTGTCACTTGGAAAAAAAAGCCATATGGGGAAAAAAACTGGATTTTCCTCATTTCTTATGTCAAAATAAATTTCTGGTGCAGGGATGTGCTGGACCTGGCATATACCAGCTGGCAAGAAGCAATTGTGAACATCTTTTTCTAACTAACTCTGTGTTCAGTGAAGTTACATTGATAGCTTGTAATTGGGCATGGTGAGAGTGTTTACACTTCAGAAATTGGCAAATACTACAAATCAGGGCTTTTGTTTTTATTTTTTGAGATTCAATTTTCCAGTCACCACTTCTGGTAGGGGAAAAAAAAAACATGTAAGATATGAACCAGAAGATAATATAAGCGTTTTTTTTTTTTTTTTGCGGTATGCGGGCCTCTCACTGTTGTGGCCTCTCCCGTTGTGGAGCACAGGCTCTGGACGCGCAGGCCCAGCGGCCATGGCTCACTCTCAACCACTGCACCACCAGGGAAGTCCCCATACCAAACATTATTATCTCACGCAGTGTCTGTGTGTCAGGAGTTGGAGACCAGCTTAGCTGGGTGGGTATCTCACGAGGTTGTAGTCCGGTGTGGGTATAGTCATCTGAAGGTCTGACTGTGGCTGGAAGATCCAGTCCCAGTGTGACTCACTCTCTTGGCCGACAAGTTGCAGGGGGCCTCAGTCTTTCGCCCCACGGACCTCTCAGTAGGACTGTTGGAGTGTCCACATGACGTGACAACTGGCTTCCATCAGAGTGCGCAATCCAAGAAAGAGCAAGCAGAAGCCACAATGCTTTGTATGACCTAGTCCCGGAAGTCACACATCACCATTTCCGCAATATCCGTGTTACACACGTCAGCCCAGTTCAGTGAGGGAAGTGAATACACGAGGGAATGAGTACCAGGAGCTAAGGATCATTGGAGGCCATCTTCTGAGGCTAGTTACCACAGTTTGGACTAACAAGAAAAAAAAAGGAATCTCAATATTCATTAATAAAGTAAAATTTAAAAATTTTTAACTTAATAAAATGTTATAGAACCATTGAAAAGAAGGAAACGATCTCTGCTGCTATGAGAAAATGCTCCAAATATAAAGTGTGTGAAACACATATCTATATGTTTATAATAAGATTCCCTCAATATTCTTATAAAAATAGGCCTGGGGCTTCTCCGGTGGCGCAGTGGTTGAGAGTCCGCCTGCCGATGCAGGGGACACGGGTCCGTGCCCCGGTCCGGGAGGATCCCACGTGCCGCGGAG